>NC_041385.1:222022757-222066034 GCF_002162155.2 Triticum dicoccoides
ACACCACCACCACGCGCAGGTACTCCTTCTTCCCTTGATCTATCTCTCCCCCGCCCTATTTCTGTGCTGGATGAACCCACGCTCCTCCCTCTAATTCATCTCTTCGTATTTTTTAGGTTTGCGTTGGGGATTGATTCCTACCAGTGAAATCTGGAAGGGAGCCGACCTACAGGTCAGTCCTTTTACATGACATGCGAAATCTTTAGTGATCTACAGTGGGGTTCCTGTTTCAATGCTGAAGAAGCATAACTTCTGAGTGGAAGGATAATATTATGTTTTCCAGTTTCATGTATTGATTGACAAGGTGAACTCTGTAGTTGAACTTCATTGTTAAGTAGATGATTTATTCTTATATTTGATCAAATCTTCATTATGATCTAGCTAATTCACCTGTTCAAGTGGATGGTTGCTGCATGGTGCAAATTAGGCCAAAATGAACATGTCTTGCTTCAGTTGCTCTTATAGAAATATGCGAGTTATATGGTTGTGTAACTGAGACCAATTTTTGGTTTACACAGGGAGAGAGTTGGGAGAGCTAATGAGTTGTTGAAGCCAGATGAAATTATAGTGCAAATTGACTCGAGGTCAATTGCTGTGTCACCACTTCCTCACAACGTAAAGCTGGAAGATGTTCAATCTTTCTTTGGTCAGTATGGCAAGGTATGCTATCTGTATAACCTTGAATACCAGACTTGACAGGATAGGCTAGAACCGCTAGATTGCACATTGCGTGTTGCTTCAACTTTCAGTAACACATTTATCAGTTACTTTGAACTGGAAATGTTCAGTTAGATGCACTATGCATGTGATATTCAATTGATATGATAATTTGGCAAACTTGCAAGTTGGCGCAGCATCACTATAAATACACGAATCGTGTAACATAAATGCTGATGGTGCTATGTTGTTTCTGAACCGTGTGCATCACAGGCTAACATCGTAAGGCTTCCAAAACATGTTTCTAACAAGGGGCAGTTCTCCGGCACAGCTTTGGTCGAATTTTCGGAAGAAGTTGAAGCTAACAATATCATGAATAACAAACTTAGTTTTGCAGGAGCGGATCTAGAAATAAAAACAAAGTAAGCTAACTACCGATTCAAGTTCTTTTGTGTCATGCTTACCATTTACCAGTGATAGAATTTATGTTCTCATTCTTTGGGCTTATTCCCAATATATTTGTTCGCATGCTCTTTCTTTATCAATTGATGTTGGTTAGATACTTCGATGCAAGATTTTGTACTGTTTCTCATGATGATTGATAGCTACGTCATTTCCTCTTACATTTTAGAATCATGAATGCAGTGTCTATAGTTTTCACATTGCTGACTTTATTTATAACTATGTATCAAACTATCAATAACGTGTTATCCAATGTTGGCATAATACAGGAAGGAATTTGATGCTGAAATGGAGGCTAAGAAAGAAGCTTATGAGAAGTCGCACCCTAATACACACCCTAATAAGAATGGTCATGATGAAGGGTAAACTTTCTGTACTAACGATATGTAACATGCTATTTTTAGTTTCTTTAGTTTGACTTGACCTTGTGAATCATCAATATTTGGTTATATAGATACCCAAAAGGTCTGATTCTGCCTTTAAGCTG
This sequence comes from Triticum dicoccoides, assembly GCF_002162155.2. Lineage (NCBI taxonomy): Eukaryota > Viridiplantae > Streptophyta > Magnoliopsida > Poales > Poaceae > Triticum > Triticum dicoccoides. Next base: position 222,024,364 of record NC_041385.1, read on the forward strand.
AAGAAAATTCTAGCTTATGGTGACACAGAACAAAATGGTGGGGACAAAGTTGATAATAGCGACAATGCCAAGAAGGAAGGGGGTGGAATCGGGGAAAGCTTGTGAAGAGAAGGCCCCTGAGAACACTGATGCCAAGGAAGAGAAGTCAGATGATGCTGAGGAGTTGAAAGTGTCAGATGCACAAGGGAGCGGGCTGCTCTCGGTGCTCGACTGGGAGCTCACCGACGAGGAGGAGTACCGCCACGCGCGCCCAGGTGCAGCGCAAGCGCGTGGAGGCGAAGGGGTACGCCGTCGAGGGGATCTCGGTGAGCGGGCACGAGACCTGCATCACCGTGTCGTCCCTCAACGTCGCATTTGACATCGGCCGCGGCCCGCTCTTCGCCATGCGCTAGGACCACCTCTTCATCATGCACGCCACCTCAACCACATCGTGAGCATCTGAGTCCTCTTCTGATTCGTCTCTTCTCTGTTCTGCTTGGTTAATCGGTTTGCATATGCGGTCTCTAGCTAAGCTCGGATGCGCCATTGCGAGACGGTGCCTCATACATATGCGGTCTCTAGCTAAGCTCTAATGCCTGGTGAAACTTTTGTTTGCTTCTTGTTGGTATTGGTACGGGTGACAAGTAAAGAAAGAGTCTAGGTGCGTCAAACAAAAACATATAGGATGTGTAGTTGCTTTTAATGTTGCCCTCTGTTTGTTCTAGGAAGAAGTAGATACCGTTAAAACCTTCAGATTGTTTTCTTATGTTGAGCTGTCAAATGGTTATTAGAATGCTCTTGCTGCATTTTTCTTTTGGTTCTTTTGTACACGCGTCTGACAGATTGTCCCCATGCGCACTTTGATTTGCAGGTCCTTCTGTCAGTGTCTTCAATTGCTTTGCTGAATAGTGGGTGGTAGCGGCTTGAGTGAAGATCTTCGTATCAAGGTTTGTTTACTACCGCGGATTGCTTATATCACCTTGTTCTGTAATTGTCTGTTACTTGCTGTACACATACTGACTAGGTGTTGTGTCTGTGTTGCTGTTTTCCATTTGCCTTTGCTGGTTAACTTACTTTTCAAGGACTATTTCTTCTGCTCAGGATGTGCCCTACTATATCTTTTGTGATTCCTATTTTGGAGACCCTGGCGGCGCATGTTCCTTTGCCTGCTCTTTTGTACGTGTGTGAGATAGCCGACGACGGGGCTGTGCTTGCTGGTGTTGAGCTTGAGCTTCCTACGAATAGTGTGTCCCTGCTTCCAGATAGGACTTTGCTAAAATTCCTGCAGGGGGGCTATGGGTTTGTTATCAGGGACTACGGTAGGGGTGCAGAGCGGCGTCCCGCATAGACCCACCAAAGTGCTTAATTAGTACAACTTTGCCTAACAGCAGCACAGCCTAATTAGAACTAGCTTTTTCTAATTTGTATACGGAGCGGGACGGGTTCGGGCGCCGCCTTGCATCCCTAGACTACGGGTTTCAAAGTGTTGGTTCATACCATTCAGGAGCAGTGCTGGTGCTAAGAACGCTGGCAATGCAAAGAAAACAAGGCAGTAATTCATCTATCGCCTAAGATGACCATGGATGTACGGTAAGCCACATTTTTCTTCCATGCATTCAGCTCAGTCTCTGCTTCCATGGAATTCATGCTTTTCAATTAAATTATCAGGGTGATAATGTAAACAGTCCAGCTGCTATTGGCGCAACCAGGTCATCTAGTAGGTAGAATAGATCAAATCCCACGTACGCACCCCCGCACATGAGCTCATCCCAATCCCACCACCGATCCGCTTATCCTGTCTGCCGTCACGCGGCCTTTCCCATCCCCACATCGACCCCTTGGTGATGCCGTGACCACGCAATTGCTACTCTTCGCCGCTCCATCTCCCCGGGTAACATCACACCGCCTACCCCATCCTCCGCACCCAGGACAGAAGCACGCAATCTCGACCGATCCCCCGTTCTTCTCCGGCGGAGGCAGCAACGCGCAGCCGCGCTTCAGGCGACGTTGCGCCTCTCTCTGTCCATCTCCAGCACGGCCACTCCGCTGCACTCATCTCGGGCCGAGGAGAGCGAGCACAGTTGCAATTGGAGTTGTGTCAGCGATGTGCCTTTGCCCTCTCTAGGTTTTTCGTCGAGGAAGTCATATCATGAAGTCGGGAAGATCTCATCCTTCCTTGCTTCCGCCCTACGCGGCATCATGCTGCATGTCTGTCGTGTGCAGGTACAACTCCTCGGCATGCAACCTGTTGAACAGTATGTTTACCATGCCTTTGGTAGAAGATAGACTGTACTATCGTCTTCATTTGTCCCTCACTTGGTTAGTCTTTTGATCTACTAGTCTTTTGTGAAGCTTGCCTTTTTGAAATAGAAAATTTGTCTTACATTTTGACTGTTGTTGTATGCGTGATGGCAGACAGAAGCTGACATTTTTTCCAGCTCGTGCACTGAGAGAGGCTTTTGACTTAGCAATTGTAAGTATCGAACCTAATGAATTTCGTTTTAATTATTTTTAGGCCTTTAAAAACATGTCGTGATTGATCTATTCCCCACTGATGTATTCAAAGTTCTAGGTCTATACATGTATATTGCTTCGAGAGATCTTGCAAATGTGGAAGCTAAAACGAGGTAAACTAGATGTAAGTTTTTAGGTTAATTCTAATGTAATGCAATTTCAACGTCCTGTGAACTCTTAAAAATAACTGTTTTGTTTGCCTGCAGTATGTTCATCCAGCAGAAGGGATGCTCTTCAGTGGAAAATTCTGAAACCTTGTCAAGCTTTGATGTATAGCTGGCATAGTTTGTTAGTAATCTCTATGAACATTGTACAAATGGTGACAAAAAAGTTTTTTTATAACCGTGGAATCACGACGCAGAATATATTATTCACGTGTATACCTTCAATGTGGATTATAACATGATGTACCTTGTCAGGAACATTTCTTCTCGAAGACTACTTTATTTTCATATTCATGCACACACTTCTCTGGGATATTGAAATATTTGCTTGTACCGTCTTTTTCTGGAGTCATTGAAATATCCCCTTGCATGGAAATTTGATTTCTACTGAATTTTTGTCAAGATATTAGACTTCTTGTACTAAAGTTCACCATGTTACTGTTGTACTACAATTTTTCTTATTGTACTGAAATTTTGCATTGTTATACTAAAATTTGCCTTTTTTTTACTCTGGTACTAACATTTAACTATTTTGTAGGAAGGAATAGCTCAAGGGAGCAGAAGGAACAAGGAGAAACACTCAAGAGAAGTTAACTCAAAATCCAAGATTCGATCTTCACATAGCTCACAAATCTTGATTCATGATGGCATTGGACCAGACACATCCAGTTCTATAATATCTATATAAGTAGAGTGTATTTGATTCCTATGTTGTTCCTCTTTAGCTTGTTCGTTGGACTGGCTTGGTTTAAATTATATATGATATAATTTAGTTTTAATTTTATTTTGATTGTGTGCTTTATTGAAACTCACTCATTAGTTTTCACTGTAGTTGCTTGGGTTTGAGAGGAGAACATTGAGGGTGGAAGAAGACAAGAGTGATTTTGTGGTACCAAAAAAGTTGGCTATGATTTACTTCGTATTAAATATGTTATCTTATAACATATACATCCTATTAAAGGTACACATTTTCACACAATTAATGTTGAACCACTAGAATACTTATGTCCCCGTTGCAACGCACGGGTAATTTCCTATCCTGTTAAAAAAAGGCTGTGATTTGGCCCGAAAAAAACCAATGGCTCTCATAGAAGACTCATTTGACTCTTCTACACCTTGACATGTTTAGCTTCTTTTTTAAGGGGGAAAGAATTCATCCACCAAATTACATATCGTGCACGGTCACACACATCCACAACATAGAAGTGACATACTTGCTACTAGACCGTCTATACAGCTCATCAAATAGATCATGAATCTCTTCCCCGAGAGCATTTATAGTCGGACCCCTCAAACCCGCTCAAACGCCCGGACGGGCTGCCCCGTCAGTATCTGGACGAAAAGACGACACCCAACCGGGCTCTCAATAGGCAGCCCAAACACCCGGACCGGCTGACACTCCCCATATCCGGCCCATATGTCAGGTGGATACACTACAAAAAAAAATACACTTCCATGATGATACATGTTTGTCACAGTAGGTCGCGTTTTTTGTCATGCATGTACATCCATGACAAATTTATGGCAGAATCAAGATAGTCATACCTGTGCTTTCGTATAAGTGTTCCATGACATTACCAAAATTATCATCACGGAAGTGTCCACTTCCATGACGATAAATCGCGCGTCACAGAAGTGCTTTCGTCAAGGGTGACCGGCACGTGGCATCCACCGTAACGGAACGCCGTTAAGCTATCGGGTCGGGTTTTGGATCCGATAACCCGTTAACAGCCCCGACCAATGAGGATTTTCCACGTGTAAAATCATCATTGGCTGGAGGAAACACGTGTCGGCTCACCGTTGGGACAGATGTCATCCACTCATTGGACAGAAGGCGCCTATGATACGTCGACACGTGGCACGGCCCAACAGAGGCCCATTCCTGTGAAAAGGCCGGCCCGTTTGACTTGGTCAAAAGGTGGCGGGCCGGCCCATGTAAAGCCTGTTAATGGCCTGTTCGCATATGGCCCATTTACAGCCCGCTAACCCAAGGCCCATTACGCCATATCCGAATTAGGCCCAGTAGCGTCATCTGGGCCACCCAATATGATTCCAGTCCGTTTTCACTTCTGGCCCATGTATGGCCCATGATGTCTTTCAGCCCATATGAGGCCCTATGTAACTCTTGGCCTATTAACGACCCGTGGTGAAACTGGCCCCTAATGAACAGTGTATTACTTTACACCCATTAACGGCCCGTGGTGAAACTGGCCCGTAATGAACAGTGTATCACTTTATACCTATTAAGGGCCCGTTATTCCGTTGGGCCATTTCCAGCCCATGTTATCTTTCGGCCTTCTCAGAGCCCATTTATTCTTGGGCTCATTTCCAGCATTTGTTTACTTACGGCCCGTTACTGTCATTTTCTGCTTATGGGCCAAATTCAGCCCGTGGTTACAGTCGGCCCGTTTGTGGTCCGTTAACATGTTGGGCCGTTTTCGCAGCGTCATGAAATACGACCTATTAACGATGGCCCGTTATGGTCGGCCCATGAACAGACGATTCCAACTCTAGCCCGTTTACGGCCATAATGCGGCCTGTTATTGGCCCATGTTTGGCCAATCGATCATACTGCCCGTATAAGGCCCATTGATGATACGGCCCGTAGAAGGCCCATTGTTTCTGCGGCCCGTGAAGGCCCATTGTTTCTACGGCCCGTGGAAGGCCCACTGTTTATATGGCCCGTAGGAAGGCCCACTGTTTCTCCGGCCCGTAGGTGCAGTGTCACTACAGTAAATATTAGCCCATGGTTATTGTGGCCTAGTTTTAAAAAATAGGTTGTTGCAGCCACTAGCAAACCGCAGAAAAAGAACTGCACTGACTACAAGCAAACAAATAAACAAGACAACAAGGAAATAAATAAGCAAGCAACTTACACTAGGCTATCACGGCTGTCGGTGTCAAAACCGGCGGATCTCGGGTAGGGGGTCCCGAACTGTGCATCTAGGCGGATGGTAACAGGAGACAAGGGACATGATGTTTTTACCCAGGTTCGGGCCCTCTCGATGGAGGTAAAACCCTACTCCTTCTTGATTAATATTGATGATATGGGCAGTACAAGAGTGGATCTACCACGAGATCAAGGAGGCTAAATCCTAGAAGCTAGCCTATGGTATGATTGTTGTAATGGTTGTTCGTCCTACGGACTAAAACCCTCTGGTTTATATAGACACCGGAGAGGGCTAGGGTTACACAGAGTCGGTTACAATGGTAGGAGATCTACATATCCGTATTGCCAAGCTTGCCTTCCACGCCAAGGAAAGTCCCATCCGGACACGGGACGAAGTCTTCAATCTTGTATCTTCATAGTCTTGGAGTCCGGCCGATGATGATAGTCCGGCTATCCGGACACCCCCTAGTCCAGGACTCCCTCAGTAGCCCCTGAACCAGGCTTCAATGACGACGAGTCCGGCGCGCATATTGTATTCGGCATTGCAATGCGGGTTCCTCCTCCGAATAATTCATAGAAGATTGTGAACACCAGGATAGTGTCCGCCTCTGTAAAATAAATTCCACATACCACCGTAGAGAGAATAATATGTACACAAGTTCAATCTGCTGACGTATTTTGTGGCGTGACGTCACACCACTACCAAGCCTTTACTTGAATCATTTTTATTATACCACCTCAGCGCGTTTAGTGAAGCGGTTTCCTTGGCACGTCTTGTCGAAGCAGAGATCGTGTTCCCCTTATTCCGGGATTCCCATCAATACGGACGTGGGTAACCCAACCATGCCCGTTGCCACGCCTCCTCCATCAAAGGTGAGTTCCAAACGGTCACGGGGACGGCTCTTGGTATTCTCCCTCTTTATAATGAGACCAAGGCTCGCTTCTTTTCTTCAATCCTCAATCGAATCTGCCCCTCGCCCCGAGTTCCAACATCCAGAGTCCCAGATTCGAGCGCCTCGGACCTTCAACAATGTCCGGCTCCGACCTACAGGGCCGGTGGATGCCCCCTCCTCCGTCACGGAAGAGGACGTGCTAAAGCTGAGAGAAGCCAGGTACCTGACCTACGAGATTTTGCATAGGTTGCCCTCCAAAGGGCAAGTCATTCCTACTCCCGAGCCCGGCGAGAGCGTCGTGTTCGTGTCCCACCTCCGTCGGGGTTTAGGCTTCCCGATGGATCCTTTTGTGAGAGGGCTCATGTTTTACTATGGATTGGAATTCCACGACTTAGCTCCAGAGTCCATCCTCCACATGTCATCATTCATTGTCGTCTGCGAAGCCTTCCTCCGCACTACCCCTCACTTCGGTTTGTGGCTCAAAACCTTCAAAGTGGAGCCGAAGATGATCGAGGGGCGTCAAACATAGTGCGACGGGGCGGTTGTAAGCAAGAGGGCCGATGCTCCATGGCCCGAGGGCTCTTTCCAGGAGGAGCTCGGTTTGTGGCAACAGGAGTGGTTCTATATTACCGCTCCCAGGGGCATCAAGCAGAAGCCGCCGCCCGTCTTCCGCTCGGGCCCTCCACAACGGCTGATCTCATGGGTCAACAAAGGGCTTAACTGGGGGCCGTCAAAGGACGTACCCCTATTGCAGGGCCGGATTCGAGACCTCCAAGAGAGGGAGATCAATCTGGTCGTAGTGATGCAGGTTATGCTGATTCGGCGTCTTCTGCCCTGCAAACGTCGCCCCCTCCGCCTGTGGGAATTCAATCCAGAGGGGCCACGAGCTCTCCAACACTTCATGGGTACGACGCCCGTGGAGATGTACAAATTGTTCTTCGGATCACAAGAAGTGTGTCCGGAATTGACCGAGGATGCCGGCCTAAGCTGCAATCGCCCGGATGCTCAAGTAAGTAGCCCTGTGTCCGGACATACCGTTTGTTTGCATATTCCTGGATTTGCCTTTTAACCAACCGTCCTTTGAACAGGAGTGGATAGCGCAAGCAAAACTGATATGGTGTCCGGCCCCCCTCCCAGAGACCACGCCCGATCCGGTGTTGGTCAAGATGCTGGAGGTTGCGCCTTTAGAGGAGGGCGAAGGGGAAAACAGAGAAACTACTGCCTCTACTAAGGAGGCTTTGGAGAAAGGGGGGATCGAGAATCCCTCCCTCCATGGGGAGAAGAGGACCGCTTCCGAAGACCCGGAGGCTAAGGCTTCAAAGCAGGGGAAAAAATCTTCACCAGAGGGTCCTACGCCGGGGGAGGCCCCGGCCGCACTATCTCCCCCAAGGAATCAGCCCTCCAGCGAGCCGTAAGTAGAAAAAGGGGAGTATTGTAACAAGGGACGCCCCTATTTTTGCTTCTGAGGATAACCGAAGTTTTTACTGTAGTTTGGATCTCCGTCCTTCTCAGCCGAGCTCGTCTTCGGGGGACCTTCGTCCGGAGATGATGGAGAGCGAGACGCCTCCATCCGCCGCACCGTCAGGTGGGGCGGATGACCCTGAGGTATCGTCGCGGAGGGTGTCCCCGAGTCCGGCAGGGCCGGAGAGTTCGGCACCAACTGGTGTACGGCCGGGGGAGCTGAAGGATCTGCTCGAGAGGGCGTCTATCTTAGAAGGTCACCGTACATTGATGAGTATGGTGATTGAAAGAATTTCGTCCACTGAGGGCGGGTTGTATGATGCCGTCAGAAGTTTGCTGGCGGGGTTTGAGGTACGTAAAAATGACATACCTTTTGACAGTTTTGCACATAAAGTGCGCCCTGTATAGATAGTAGCCCCTGAGACTCGGTATGTTGTCGAAAGCGACAGCGTGCCGAGGATCATAATCTCAGGTATTAATTCTCGCCTTTCCTACGTAGGTGGCGGATAGTCCGGTGGCCAGCCGGACTGATGGAGTTGCTGAACTAAAGCAGCAACTCGACGTTGCGGATGCGGACATCGCGCTGGTCAATAAGCGACTTGATGAGTCACAAGGTAGGTTGTTTCTCCGTGGTCACCTAGTAAGGGAGCTGAAGCCCACTCCTTACAACATGTGTGCTTAATGTAGATGGTGCCGCTGCTGTGGAGGACCTTCGGGCAGAGCTTGCTCGAGCTAAGGAGCAGGCCAGAAGGAGTGATGCGGCTGCCTCGAAGGCAGCCGAAGAGCTAGAAGCCGAAAGGGCTGCTCACTGCCGAAGCAGGGAGGAGATGGCCGAAATGGCCGTGAAGCTGAAGGATGTTACCGACCGCTATGAGGTTCTTGAAAAGGAACGCCGAGCGGGGCAAGAAGACCTAAAGAAGGCCACCGCCGAAGCCAAGGATGCCGGTTCTGCAATGAGGGCTATAAAGGAGGAGCTGCGTCAGGCCGGAGACATTGCGGCTGGCAAGCCCTTTCTACTGCGCAAGAAGTTCACAGATCAGAAGCATGCTCAGCTTGGCCAGCCGTGGGGTCCGGAGGATCCTTATCTGGATTTGGCGGCGAGTGTGGCGGATGCGGTTGTGCACTTCTGAAGCCAAAAGGATCACGAGACGGAAGAGCTTTTTTGGTCTCAATTCCACAGTCCGGAGCGTTCACTTCCGTTGACCGATCGGTTGGCTGAGTGGGCTGAGCTGAATAGATTGTCCGGTTTTGCCATGACGGATGTAGTGGCTCATCTGTGGCCGGATAGGCCCAAGCCGAAGAGTTATTTTGGCTTATTACAGCAATTCCTTGGGGCGGTGCCACATATCAAGGCGATGAAGTGGTCGGCATGCATAGAGGGTGCACGGATGGCCCTCGCCCGTGTGAAGACATACTGGACGGAGATGGATGCCACCGATGTTGCAACCCGGGGTTCGGACGAGAGCCGGTTACCCGCCGAGCACTATTTTGGGGAAGTCCTGCAGGGTGCTCGTGTAATAGAGTCGCAGTGCTAAAAAAATGTCATGTTCAAATGATCTTTATGATTTGTAAAAGGATATTCATAATATAAGTGCTTTTTATACTTGTGCGTTCAAGTATTGAAATATCTCCTGTGCGGCCGTTAGTGTATACTTGTGTATGACCTGAAAGATGGCAGTCTTCGGCTTCAGCCCCCACGCACATGGTGCGGGGGTGTTTGCAAAATAGCGCATTTTCACACTTAATCCAACGTCTTGGTCCTGTGAAGGAGGTGGTAGCGTAGCAAACGAGGCAACCGGACTATAATGCTTTATCACTTTCACTTAGCCATAGGAGTTCGAAGGTGGGGCTACGATATAGCCCCTAGGGGCACCGCGCTCTCCGAATTCGGGGCGAGTATGTGCCTGACCGGGAAACGGTCCTTCGTCAAAGCGGAGGAATTCTAGACATTCCGGTAGTCGATCGAGTGGTTGACCAGTCTCCCGCTGTATCATGACAGTCAGTTTTCGGCTTTCTCTACTGAGGTGCTCGCCCGGCCGAGCCGGGGCACAATTGCAGTAGTTCTCCTCGTGCCACGTTAGCCGATGATACGGAACGTAAGGCAGCAAAACACAGGAGCCGGGCAAACCCAACATTTGACCAAAGACATGATTCGGAGCTGATGCATATAAGGCCTAACTCGAGACGCCGAACACTCCCTAAGGTATTCGGTCTTTATGATAACAGGAAGAACAATGCCCTAAGCCCCTAGTGTCCAGGTACGGGCGAAAATTTCTGACGTGGCCGATGCCAAAACGCCAACCTCCTCATCGGTTATGGTGAAAACCCGGGGGATGTGAATCAACAAGAGATAGTAAGAAAGGTTTATGCATGGTCTTAATCTGAAAAGAATCCTTGCGACGGGTCCCTGCTGCACGTCTGCGCCTGTATCTCCGTTGTGCTGTATCCTGGATGGGTGTAGCGCGCTGTTCATCTGTAAAAGAGAGGAACTTAGTTTGAAAAGGAATTGTGCAAAAAATGTAATGGAAACAGAGTATGAATGAATGAATAAAGTTGAGCTTTTATTGGCTCTTATTGTTCATACGCACAGCCCCTTGTGAAGGGGTATGCGGCTAGGGGGCCCCTATTTTATTTATGCCGGACTCGCCTAGCCGTATCCGGGGTCTTGAACGACCTTTTAATGAGATGATGCAGCGTGGACCGGGCATTTTAAGTGTAAGAGACACGTAGTGCGGTATTGCGTTAAAGCGGGCGAAAGCTTCACGTCCCAATAGTGCTTGATGGCTACTTTTGAATGGGGCGACATGGAAGATTAGCTTTTTGCGACGGCAGTTGTCGGGTGATCCGAACACAACTTCTAGTAGTAAGGAGCCCGTGCACTTGGCGTAAGGGCCTGGCGTCACTCCTTTGAAGGAAGTGCGGCTATGGCGAATTTTAGTAGGGTCTATCCCCAACTTGCGGATTGTGTCCGGATATAGCAGGTTTAAATCACTGCCGCCATCCATTAGGACTTGTGTAAATTGTAGTCCGTCGATTATAGGATCCAATATTAAAGCAGTCCATCCTGCGTTTCAAATACTTCTGGAATAATCCAGGTGGTCGAAAGTAATTGGTTTTAACATCCAATCTCGGGATTCCGCTGGGGTGGACCGTACGACGCGTACTTTAGCGGGTGCCACACTATTGTTCCGTATTATCACATGAAGTGAGTTTACTGTTTTGACTTCTTGCGGGAAAGTCTATTGTTTTCTGGCGCTCTGCTGGTGGGGTTCGTCATCGTCCTCGCTTGGCGTGTCGAGCCCGTTGTGTTCGGCGTTGAGTCGGCCGGACTGCTTGAAGACCCAACAATCTCGGTGGGTGTGGTTTGCAGGCTTCCCGGGGGTACTATGGATTTGACATATCCGATCCAAAATTTTGTTTAGGTTGGATAGCTCTTCACTGTTGTCCTTAAGAGGCAGTGTTTTGCTGTTCGGCCGAGAGCTTTTGAATCCGGTGTTGACCGCCGTGTTCTTTGGGCCATTTTCCTTATTTCGGCGCTGATCTTTTCTGCGTCGTGATTTTCCATTTCCATCTCTGATCTCGGATGTACTCGGGTCGCTGATGCTGCATCTTGCCAGCCAGCTATCTTCCCCCGTGCAAAAGCGGGTCATGAGGCTTGTTAGCGCGGCCATTGTTCTTGGCTTTTCCTGGCCGAGGTGTCTAGCGAGCCATTCGTCTCGGACGTTATGTTTAAAAGCTGCTAAGGCTTTGGCGTCCGGACAGTCGACTATTTGGTTCTTTTTAGTGAGGAACCTGTTCCAGAATTTGCGCGCTGACTCTCCGGGCTGTTGAGTTATGTGACTTAAATCGTCTGCATCCGGAGGGCGGACATAAGTCCCCTGAAAATTTGCTCTAAACGCGTCTGTTGGGGAACGTAGAAGAAATTCAAAATTTTCCTACGAGTCACCAAGATCTATCCATGGAGAGACTAGCAACGAGGGGAAGGAGAGTGCATCTACATACCCTTGTAGATCGCTAAGCGGAAGCGTTCAAGAGAACGGGGTTGAAGGAGTCGTACTCGTCGTGATCCAAATCACCGGAGATCCTAGTGCCGAACGGACGGCACCTCCGCGTTCAACACACGTACAGCCCGTTGACGTCTCCCATGCCTTGATCCAGCAAGGAGAGAGGGAGAGGTTGAGATAGACTCCATCCAGCAGCAGCACGACGGCGTGGTGGTGGTGGAGGAGCGTGGCAATCCTGCAGGGCTTCGCCAAGCACCGTGGGAGAGGAGGAGGACTTGGGAGAGGGGGAGGGCTGCGCCAGAACTTCGTGTTAAGCTCCCATGTGCCTCCCCACTATATATAGGGGTGGAGGGGCTGGTTTCTTGCCCTCCAAGTCCATTGGGGCGTTGGCCAAGGTGGGAGGAAAGAAATCCCATCATTTCCTTCCCCACCGATTGTTATCTCCCCTTTTTAGGGATCTTGATCTTATCCCTTCGGGATATGATCTTATTCCTTCTAAGGGGGGATCTTGGTGCGCCTTGACCAGGGGTGTGGGGCCTTTCCCCCACTACCCACGTTCATGTGGGTCCCCCCATGCAGGTGGGCCCCACTCCGGAACCTTCTAGAACCTTCCCGGTACAATACCGAAAAATCCCGAACATTTTCCGGTGGCCAAAATAGGACTTCCCATATATAAATCTTTACCTCCGGACCATTCCGGAACTCCTCGCGATGTCCGCGATCTCATCCGGGACTCCGAACAACATTCGGTAACCACATACAAACTTCCTTTATAACCCTAGCGTCATCGAACCTTAAGTGTGTAGACCCTACGGGTTCGGGAGACATGTAGACATGACCGAGACGTTCTCCGGTCAATAACCAGCAGCGGGATCTAGATACCCATGTTGGCTCCCACATGTTCCACGATGATCTCATCGGATGAACCACGATGTCAAGGACTCAATCGATCCCGTATACAATTCCCTTTGTCTAACGGTATTGTACTTGCCCGAGATTCGATCGTCGGTATACCGATACCTTGTTCAATCTCGTTACCGGCAAGTCTCTTTACTCGTTCCGTAACACATCATCCCGTGATCAACCCCTTGGTCACATTGTGCACATTATGATGATGTCCTACCGAGTGGGCCCAGAGATACCTCTCCGTTTACACGGAGTGACAAATCGCAGTCTCGATTCGTGCCAACCCAACAGACACTTTCGGAGATACCTGTAGTGCACCTTTATAGCCACCCAGTTACGTCGTGACGTTTGATACACCCAAAGCACTCCTACGGTATCCGTGAGTTACACGATCTCATGGTCAAAGGAAGAGATACTTGACATTGGAAAAGCTCTAGCAAACGAACTACACGATCTTTGTGCTAGGCTTAGGATTGGGTCTTGTCCATCACATCATTCTCCTAATGATGTGATCCCGTTATCAACGACATCCAATGTCTATGGTCAGGAAACCGTAACCATCTATTGATCAACGAGCTAGTCAACTAGAGGCTTACTAGGGACATGGTGTTGTCTATGTACCCACACATGTATCTGAGTTTCCTATCAATACAATTATAGCATGGATAATAAACGATTATCATGAACAAGGAAATATAATAATAACTAATTTATTATTGCCTCTAGGGCATATTTCCAACAGTGTCCCACTTGCACTAGAGTCAATAATCTAGTTCACATCGCCATGTGATTAACACTCACAGGTCACATCACCATGTGACCAACATCCAAAGAGTTTACTAGTGTCATTAAACTAGTTCACATCATCATGTGATTAAGACTCAATGAGTTCTAGGGTTTGATCATGTTTTGCTTGTGAGAGGTTTTAGTCAACGGGTCTGCAACTTTCAGATCCGTATGTACTTCGCAAATCTCTAGGTCATTCTGTAAATGCTGCTTCCACGCTCCACTTGGAGCTATTCCAAATGGTTGCTCCACTATACGTATCGGTTTGCTACTCAGAGTCACTCGGATAGGTGTTAAAGCTTGCATCGACGCAAATCTTTACGTCGAACTCTTTATCACCTCCATAATCGAGAAACATGTCCTTATTACTCCAAGGACAATTTTGACCGCTGTCTGGTGATCCACTCCTTGATCACCTTTGTATCCTCTTGCCAGACATGTGGCAAGGCACACATCAGGTGTGGTACTTAGCATAGCATACTGTAGAGCCTACGTCTAAAGCATAGGGGACGACCTTCGTCCTTTCTCTCTCTTCTGCCGTGGTCGAGCTTTAAGTCTTAACTTCATACCTTACAACTCAGGCAAGAACTCCTTCTTTGACTGATCCATCTTGAACACCTTCAAGATCATGTCAAGGTACGTGCTCATTTGAAAGTATTTTTAAGCATTTTGATCTATTCTTATAGATCTTGATGCTCAATGTTCATGTAGCTTAATCCAGGTTTTCTATTGAAAAACACTTTTCAAATAACCCTATATGCTTTCCAGAAACTCTACATCATTTCTGATCAACAATATGTCAACAACATATACTCATCAGAAATTCTATAGTGCTCCCACTCACTTCTTTGGAAATACAAGTTTATCATAAACTTTGTATAAATCCAAAATCTTTGATCATCTCATCAAAGCGTATATTCCAACTCCGAGATGCTTGCTCCAGTCCTTAGAAGGATCGCTGGAGCTAGCATACCTTTTAGCATCCTTAGGATCGACAAAACCTTTCTGATTGTATCGTATACAACCTTTCCCTACGAAAACTGGTAAGGAAAATCGTTTTGACATCCATTTGCTAGATTTCATAAATGCAGCTAATGCTAACATGATTCCGACGGACTTAAGCATCGCTACGGATGAGAAAATCTCATCGGAGTCAACTTCCTTGAACTTGTGAAAAACTCTTCGCCACAAGTCGAGCTTCATAGACAGTGACACTACCGTCCACGTCGTCTTCTTCTTAAAGATCCATTTATCTCAATGGCTTGCCGATCATCGGGCAAGTCCACCAAAGTCCATGCCTTGTTCTGATACATGGATCCTATCTTGGATTTCATGGCTTCTAACCATTTGTCGGAATTTGGGCCCACCATCGCTTCTCCATAGCTCGTAGGTTCATTGTTGTCTAGCAACATGACCTTCAAGACAGGATTACTGTACCACTCTAAAGTAGTACGCATCCTTGTCACCCTACGAGGTACGGTAGTGACTTGATCCAAAAACTTCATGATCACTATCATAAGCTTCTACTTCAATTGGTGTAGGAGCCACAGGAACAACTTCCTGTGCCCTGCTACATACTCGTTGAAGTGACGGTTCAATAACCTCATCAAGTCTCCACCATCCTCCCACTCAATTCTCGGGACAAACTTTTCCTCGAGAAAGGACCCGATTCAAGAAACAATCCCTATTGTTTTCGGATCTGAATTAGGAGGTATACCCAACTGTTTTTGGGTGTCCTATGAAGATGCATTTTATCCGCTTTGGGTTCGAGCTTATCAACCTAAAACTTTTTCACATAAGCGTCGCAGCCCCAAACCTTTAAGAAATGACAGCTTAGGTTTCTCTAAACCATAGTTCATACGGTGTCATCTCAACGGAATTATGTGGTGCCCTATTTAAAGTGAATGTGGTTGTCTCTAATGCCTAACCCATAAGCGATAGTGGTAATTCGATAAGAGACATCATGGTACGCACCATATCCAATAGGGTGCAACTATGATGTTCGGACACACCATCAAACTATGGTGTTCCAGGCGGTATTAATTGTGAAACAATTTTCACAATGTCTTAATTGCGTGCCAAAGCTCGTAACTCAGATACTCATCTCTATGATCATATCATAGACATTTCATCCTCTTGTCACGATGATCTTAAACTTCACTCTGAAATTACTTGAACCATTCAATAATTCAGACTTGTGTTTCATCAAGTAAATATACTCTACATCTACTCGAATCATCTGTGAAGTAAGAACATAACGATATTCACTGCATGCCTCAGCACTCATTGGACTGCACACATCAAAATGTGTTACTTCCAACAAGTTGCTATCTTGTTCCATTTTACTGAAAAACGAGGCTTTTTAGTCATCTTGCCCATGTGGTATGATTTGCATATCCCAAGTGATTCAAAATCAAGTGAGTCCAAACGATCCATCTGCATGGAGTTTCTTCATGCGTATACACCAATAGACATGGTTCGCATGTCTCAAACTTTTCAAAATGAGTGAGTCCAAAGATCCATCAACATGGAGCTTCTTCATGCGTTTTACACCAATATGACTTACATGGCAGTGCCACAAGTAAGTGGTACTATCATTACTATCTTATATCTTTTTGGCATGAAAATGTGTATCACTACGATCGAGATTCAATAAACCATTCCTTTAGGTGCAAGACCATTGAAGGTATTATTCAAATAAATAGAGTAACCATTATTCTCCTTAAATGAATAACCGTATTGTGATAGACATAATCCAATCATGTCTATGCTCAACGCAAACACCAAATCTCGATGGTAGAGGGAGCGTGCGATGCTTGATCACATCAACCTTGGAAACACTTCCAACACATATCGTCAGCTCACCTTTAGCTAGTCTCCGTTTATTTCGTAGCTTTTATTTCGAGTTACTAACACTTAGCAACCGAACCGGTATCTAATACCCTGGTGCTACTAGGAGTACTAGTAAAGTACACATTAACATAATGTATATCCAATATACTTCTATCGACCTTGCCAGCCTTCTCATCAACCAAGTATCTAGGGTAATTCCACTCCAGTGGTTGTTCCCCTTATTACAGAAGCACTTAGTCTCGGGTTTGGGTTCAACCTTGGGTTTCTTCACTAGAGCAGCAGCTGATTTGCCGTTTGAAGTATCCCTTCTTGCCCTTGCCCTTCTTGAAACTAGTGGTTTCACCAACCATCAACAATTGATGCTCCTTCTTGATTTCTACTTTCGTGGTGTCAAACATCGCGAATACCTCAAGGATCATCATATCTATCCCTGATATGTTATAGCTCATCATGAAGCTCTAGCAGCTTGGTGGCAATGACTTTGGAGAAACATCACTATCTCATCTGGAAGATCGACTCCCACTCGATTCAAGTGATTGTTGCACTCAGACAATCTGAGCACAAGCTCAACGATTGAGCTTTTCTCCCTTAGTTTGCAGGCTAAGAAAATTGTCGGAGGTCTCATACCTCTTGACATGGGCACGAGCCTGAAATCTCAATTTCAGCCCTCGAAACATCTCATATGTTCCGCGACGTTTTGAAAACATCTTTGGTGCCTCAACTCTAAACAGTTTAACTGAACTATCACGTAGTTATCAAAACGTGCATGTCTGATGTTCGCAACATCCACAAACGACGTTTGGGGTTCAGCACACTGAGCGGTGCATTAAGGACATAAGCTTTCTACTGTCCGCATAATCGCTATTGTCAACTTTCAACTATATTTTCTCTAGGAACATATCTAAACAGTGGAACTAAAGCGCGAGCTTACGACATAATTTGGAAAGATCTTTTGACTATGTTCAGGATAATTAAGTTCATCTTATGAACTCCCACTCAGATAGACATCCCTCTAGTCATCTAAGTGATTACATGATCCGAGTCAACTAGGCCGTGTCCGATCATCACGTGAGACGGACTAGTTATCATCGGTGAACATCTTCATGTTGATCGTATTCTCCATACGACTCATGCTCGACCTTTCGGTCTCTGTGTTCCGAGGCCATGTCTGTACATGCTAGGCTCGTCAAGTTAACCCTAAGTGTTTTGCATGTGTAAAACTGTCTTACACCCGTTGTATGTGAACGTAAGGATCTATCACACCTGATCATCACGTGGTGCTTAGAAGCGACGAACTTTAGCAACGGTGCACAGTTAGGGGAGAACACTTCTTGAAATTTTTGTAAGGGATCATCTTATTTACTACCGTCGTTCTAAGTAAACAAGATGCATAAACATGATAAACATCACATGCAATCAAATAGTGACATGATATGGCCAATATCATTTTGCTCCTTTTGATCTCCATCTTCGGGGCTCCATGATCATCATCGTCACCGGCATGACACCATGATCTCCATCATCATGATCTCCATCATCGTGTCTCCATGAAGTTGTCTCGCCAACTTATTACTTCTACTACTATGGCTACCGGTTAGCAATAAAGTAAAGTAATTACATGGCGTTGTTCAATGACACGCAGGTCATACAATAAATTAAGACAACTCCTATGGCTCCTGCCGGTTGTCATACTCATCGACATGCAAGTCGTGAATCCTATTACAAGAACATGATCAATCTCATACATCACATATCATTCATCACATTCTTCTTGGCCATATCACATCACATAGCATACCCTACAAAAACAAGTTAGACGTCCTCTAATTGTTGTTGCATGTTTTACGTGGCTGCTATGGGTTTCTAGCAAGAACGTTTCTTACCTACGCAAAACCACAACGTGATATGCCAATTGCTACTTACCCTTCATAAGGACCCTTTTCATCGAATCCGTTCCGACTAAAGTGGGAGAGACTGGCACCCGCTAGCCACCTTATGCACCAAGTGCATGTCAATCGGTGGAACCTGTCTCACGTAAGAGTACGTGTAAGGTCGGTCCGGGCTGCTTCATCCCACAATACCGTCGAAACAAGATTGGACTAGTAACGGTAAGCATTTTGAACAAAATCAACGCCCACAACTACTTTGTGTTCTACTCGTGCAAAGAATCTACGCAATAGACCTAGCTCATGATGCCACTGTTGGGGAACGTAGAAGAAATTCAAAATTTTCCTACGAGTCACCAAGATCTATCCATGGAGAGACTAGCAACGAGGGGAAGGAGAGTGCATCTACATACCCTTGTAGATCGCTAAGCGGAAGCGTTCAAGAGAACGGGGTTGAAGGAGTCGTACTCGTCATGATCCAAATCACCGGAGATCCTAGTGCCGAACGGACGGCACCTCCGTGTTCAACACACGTACAGCCCGGTGACGTCTCCCATGCCTTGATCCAGCAAGGAGAGAGGGAGAGGTTGAGGTAGACTCCATCCAGCAGCAGCACGACGGCATGGTGGTGGTGGAGGAGCGTGGCAATCCTGCATGGCTTCGCCAAGCACCGCGGGAGAGGAGGAGGACTTGGGAGAGGGGGAGGGCTGCGCCAGAACTTCGTGTTAAGCTCCCATGCGCCTCCCCACTATATATAGGGATGGAGGGGCTGGTTTCTTGCCCTCCAAGTCCATTGGGGCGTTGGCCAAGGTGGGAGGAAAGAAATCCCATCATTTCCTTCCCCACCGATTGTTATCCCCCCTTTTTAGGGATCTTGATCTTATCCCTTCGGGATATGATCTTATTCCTTCTAAGGGGGGATCTTGGTGCGCCTTGACCAGGGGTGTGGGGCCTTTCCCCCACTACCCACGTTCATGTGGGTCCCCCCATGCAGGTGGGCCCCACTCCGGAACCTTCTAGAACCTTCCCGGTACAATACCGAAAAATCCTGAACATTTTCCGGTGGCCAAAATAGGACTTCCCATATATAAATCTTTACCTCCGGACCATTCCGGAACTCCTCGTGACGTCCGCGATCTCATCCGGGACTCCGAACAACATTCGGTAACCACATACAAACTTCCTTTATAACCCTAGCGTCATCGAACCTTAAGTGTGTAGACCCTACGGGTTCGGGAGACATGTAGACATGACCGAGACGTTCTCCGGTCAATAACCAACAGCGGGATCTGGATAGCCATGTTGGCTCCCACATGTTCCACGATGATCTCATCGGATGAACCACGATGTCAAGGACTCAATCGATCCCGTATACAATTCCCTTTGTCTAACGGTATTGTACTTGCCCGAGATTCGATCGTCGGTATACCGATACCTTGTTCAATCTCGTTACCGGCAAGTCCCTTTACTCGTTCCGTAACACATCATCCCGTGATCAACCCCTTGGTCACATTGTGCACATTATGATGATGTCCTACCGAGTGGGCCCAGAGATACCTCTCCGTTTACACGGAGTGACAAATCCCAGTCTCGATTCGTGCCAACCCAACAGACACTTTCGGAGATACCTGTAGTGCACCTTTATAGCCACCCAGTTACGTTGTGACGTTTGATACACCCAAAGCACTCCTACGGTATCCGGGAGTTACACGATCTCATGGTCTAAGGAAGAGATACTTGACATTGGAAAAGCTCTAGCAAACGAACTACACGATCTTTGTGCTAGGCTTAGGATTGGGTCTTGTCCATCACATCATTCTCCTAATGATGTGATCCCGTTATCAACGACATCCAATGTCTATGGTCAGGAAACCGTAACCATCTATTGATCAACGAGCTAGTCAACTAGAGGCTTACTAGGGACATGGTGTTGTCTATGTACCCACACATGTATCTGAGTTTCCTATCAATACAATTATAGCATGGATAATAAACGATTATCATGAACAAGGAAATATAATAATACCTAATTTATTATTGCCTCTAGGGCATATTTCCAACAGCGTCCTCGAGCTCTTCCCAACTTCCAATGGTGTTTTCTGGGAGGCTTTTGAGCCAATGCCGAGCTGGCCCTTTGAGCTTGAGGGGTAGGTATTTTATGGCGTGGAGATCGTCTCCTCTTGCCATATGTATGTGTAGGATGTAATCCTCAATCCACACTCTGGGGTCTGTTGTTCCGTTGTATGCCTCTATGTTTACGGGCTTGAATCCCGCTGGAAATTCATGATCTAGCACCTCATCTGTGAAACATAGTGGGTGTGCGGCGCCCCTGTATTTAGGTGTGCCATTATCTTCGAACACTCGGTGTGTTGTGTTGCTTCCTGGGGCCCTCTTTTTTGGCCCATAAATGGACCTAACCGGGCCATCCTTTTAGCGAGCATCTTTATGTGTGTCATGTGCCGGCTTGTGTGCGGCGCCGCTTGCCGCTCTTGGCCTGTCATCTGGTCGTCTATCCGGCCAGGCGGCCTCTTTGCTTTCTGATTGTGGTGGCTCTACGGCCTCCTCGTCGAATTTGGGCAGCAGCTTGCGCTTCGGGTAGCTCTTTGCTTGGTGACTATTGCCGTATTTGTCTGTGGTTTTGAGTACTTTGCTCCACCTCATTCTGAGCACGTCTTCCGCTGTTTTGATATTCCGTTTCTGCTTCTCCAAACTTCTTGCAGTGGCGACGAGCCTTTTGTGAAGGTTCTTATGCTCCGGTGATGTGTCCGGCGTGAGATCGTCTGGACTGTTGTTTTCGCCGAGGATGGGTTGATTGTCCGATTCATCTTGTTCAGATGGTTGCTTCGTTGCATGTTCGTCGTCCACTGGTTTGCCCTGCTCTACGGCTGGGTCATTATGGGTGCTGTTGTTATCGAGGCGGGACTTCGGGCGGCGCTTGCGTCGCCGTTTTGGTTATTTTTTGGGGGAATTATCCTTCACCGCGTCCCGTTGTTCCTCGCTATCGCTTCCTTTTGGTGTGTCCACCATGTATATGTCATGAGTTGAGGTGGCTTTCCAGTGCCCAGTAGGCGCTGGTTCTTGGTCGTCTCCGGCATCGTCGTTCATACCGTCGATGTCTTCGGAGTTGAAGTCTAGCATGTCGGTTAGATCGTCGACAGTTGCTATAACGTGGGTGGTGGGTGGGCTTTGAATTTCTTCATCGTCCGCATCCCAACCGTCCTGACCGCAGTCCGGCCAGGGCTCTCCTGATAACGAGAGATACTTCAGCGAATTCAGGATGTCGCCAAAGGGTGAGTGCTGAAAGATGTCCGCGGCGGTGAACTCCATGGTCTGCGCCCAATCGAATTCGATTGGTAGGTGCGCAGGAGGTTCGGAGTCCGGCGAGGAGTCTGGCACCTCGGAGCCACGAGGTTTACAAGGGACAAGGTCAATATTCGGCTCCATCGCCGTAGATGTTGTAGCCCCCGAGGCGGTGTCTAGCCACCCGTCCTTGATCTGCGCGGTCGGCTCCGAACTAAGGGTCGGAGCGGACTCATGTGCGGCCTCCAGGGAACTGTCCGGCAGCAGAGCTAAATCATGCCCATCGTGACAGTGCGGCGCGCTCGGCTGTGGCTCAAATCCGTCGAAGATCAAGTCTCCGCAGATGTCAGTCGTGAAGTTTAGACTTCCAAATCTGACCTGACGGCCAGGGGCGTAACTTTCGATCTGCTCCAGATGGCCAAGCGAATTCGCCCGCAGTGCAAAGCCGCCGAATACGAAGATCTGTCCGGGGAGAAAAGTCTCACCCTGGACTGCGTCATTGTTGATGATCGAAGGAGCCATCAAGCCTATCAGTGACGGCACAGAGGAACTCTCAATGAAAGCACCAATGTCGGTGTCAAAACCGACGGATCTCGGGTAGGGGGTCCCGAACTGTGCGTCTAGGCGGATGGTAACAGGAGACAAGGGACACGATGTTTTTACCCAGGTTCGGGCCCTCTCAATGGAGGTAAAACCCTACTCCTGCTTGATTAATATTGATGATATGGGTAGTACAAGAGTGGATCTACCACGAGATCAAGGAGGCTAAACCCTAGAAGCTAGCCTATGGTATGATTGTTGTAATGGTTGTTCGTCCTACGGACTAAAACCCTCTGGTTTATATAGACATCGGAGAGGGCTAGGGTTACACAGAGTCGGTTACAATGGTAGGAGATCTACATATCCGTATTGCCAAGCTTGCCTTCCACGCCAAGGAAAGTCCCATCCGGACACGGGACGAAGTCTTCAATCTTGTATCTTCATAGTCTTGGAGTCCGGCCGATGATGATAGTCCGGCTATCCGGACACCCCCTAGTCCAGGACTCCCTCAAAGGCTATTACACATATTACATCCACTGGGCATCAAAGTTCGCCACCAGTGCAAATATAGGGAACACAACAACATATAAACGCCGCAGCAAAACAAGTCCAGAACTGAAACCACTTCAGAAGAGCTCAAGAAACAATATCCTGGGTACCCATAATGCTGGCAAGATGCTTAGCAAGCTTATTAACTTTCTCTTGTTTGGCACTTAAGTCCTCTAGCGTCTGCTATTGCACCAGAAAGTATGCATCTGAATTCTGCAGGGACTTCCTCAGTCTTTCGGCTTCCTGTCGCATAACATCTGATCGATGTCTTTCAACTTGAAGTTGAGACTCAAGAAGCCGAACTGATTCAGGCAACGAGTTCGAAGAGCTGGTGCCAGTAGTGGTAGCCAGTAACTCGAACACTACATCAAGACAGGACTTTGGGGTTGTCTCAGTGTCCTCAATATAGTTTTTATCAGCTTTCTTGGAGACCAACATGGATGTCTCACTATCTTGAACCTTATCTGTATTACTTCCTTTACCATTGCATAACAGGGTACTCTTCTCCAATATTTTATCCGCGTTCTAAAAGGGAAACAAACAAACACATCTCAGGTTTACAATGTAGTATATGAAACTCATTTTGGTAAACCAGTTCAGTAGTAAGGTGGACATGATAACATCATGAAACAAACATATATCTATGTAGTATGGTCACTGTATGGTCTATATCATTCTAGTTTATGTTGCCAAATCAAGATAGATACAGTTCGAATCATATCTATTTAAGACAAAGCAGCATAGACAAAATGTAAGTGTGGGAAACTACACAACAATAACAACACTTGTAATGTGCATGGCATAAGAACATAACTTTTTATTCAATTGAAACTGAAATCAACATAGAGCAAGTTACAACAGCAAACAGCCAAACACGTTGAAGAAACAGGTTTAAAACATACCTGTTGCGCCATTGGAGTTTCAATTGCATCCTTTTAAATTTGAAATTGGTTGGTATCAGTAAATACAGTGATGCAAGAGCAAAGTAGTATGAACCATAGCTACGGAACCTGACCTGAGAACAATTCTTCTTCTGCTTTAAGCGTTGACTTTGGGTTCGGAGTGGTGGTCCTCGTGATTTGGGCACTGCAGTTGCCTTACTAACTGCTCGTGTTTGGGTGCTCTGTGGTGGAGACGGTGCTGTGTCAACGGGAACTGGGTGTCTATCTGCTGGGGTTGGGGTTAGAAGGGGTGTAGCTGGTTCTCTGGCCAACTGGGTAGGGGTACAATCTGCATGAGTGTGGGTTATGTGTGGTGGGGCTGATTCTTGGGCAAGTACAACCGTGGTTCTATCTGCATCGATAGGTAGCATGATCTTTTCTGAAGACCGTGTTTTTACTCCCACAGATACTGCCATCACTCCCTCCAATTGAAATGGCTGATAAACAAGAAAAGTAATTGAATGTACAGACATTGTAAGATAGACAGGTGCAATGGATAGTAGAGAAGAAAACAGGGCATGAAATAATTCACATTTATGTTGTCTAAGCAAACAGAATAGGAGGACATAATTTCACATATATGATGGCTAATTAAACAGGATAGCATGACACAATTTCACATGTATGATGGCTAACTAAACAGGATAGAATGACATACTTCAAAATATGATGACTATGTAAACAGGATGACATGATATAACTATACGATGTGTCTATTAAAATGGTTGGCATGCCATAAATCACAAACATGCTGTCGATGGAAACATGATGGCATGATATAATTCACGAATAGAATGACATAATTTAAAATATGATGACTATGTAAACAGGATGAGATGATATAACTATATTATGTCTTTAGAAAATGGGTTGGTATGCCATAATTCAGATACATGATGTCTATGTAAACATCATGGCATGACACAATTCAAATATATGATTTATATACTAAGGAAGTGAGCAGAGGGCAATTGCATATATGATGTGTCAACTAAGGAGATGGCATTCAATATTGTGTATATGATGTAAAAAATAAGCATTGCAATACAACATATGCATTATATGAGTAATATAACCCTGCCATGTTTGAGCATACACCTCAGGGGGATAATAGGACTGGTCACCTGCCTCTGAATCCTCCTCTGAAGAGCTATCTGTAACCAGCAAGATATCTGCTTCAGTAGGTAGCATTGTTTGCTCTGAAGACCTTGTTTTCACTCCAAATTTCTCCATCACCAATTCAAATGGCTGATGCACAGGAAGAGCAGTTGAATATACAAACATTGTCGACAAAAGCAATGAGAAATACAAAAAAAGGACGGCATGATATAATTCACATATATGATGCCTGCCTAAACAGCATGGCATTGCATAATTCACATACATAATGCCTTGCAACAAGATAACATTGCATAATTCACATATATAATGTCTTGCAACAAGATGGCATTGCATAATTCACATATATGGTAATTAGACACTAAACAGGTGGCATTCACACAAAGCATGTCTAAACTAAGCAAATGACATAGCAATGCAAGATACCATACGCACGATATGAGTAACATAACCCTGCCAAGTTAGGGCATGCACCTCAGGGGGGAAATATGACTGGTCATCTGTCTCTGAATCCTCCTCTGAGGAGCTATCGGTAACCAGCAAGACATGCGCTTCGTCAGATAGCATTGTCTGCTCTGAAGACCTTGTTTCCACTCCAGATTTTTCCATGACCGTGCCCAATGGCTGATGCACAGGAAGAGTAATTGAATGTACTAAAATTGTTGACAAATTTAACACATAATAAAAAAATGATGGCATGATATAATTCACATATAAGATGACTAGCTAACCAGGGTGGCATTGCAAAATTCACATATATGATGCCTGGCTAGACAAGATGGCATTGCATGATTCACATATACGATAAAGAAACAAAACAGATGGCATTGATGAAGGAAATATGCCCTAGAGGCAATAATAAAGTTATTATTTATTTCCTCATATCATGATAAATGTTTATTATTCATGCTAGAATTGTATTAACCGGAAACATGATACATGTGTGAATACATAGACAAACATAACGTCACTAGTATGCCTCTACTTGACTAGCTCATTAATCAAAGATGGTTATGTTTCCTAACCATAGACATGTGTTGTCATTTGATTAATGGGATCACATCATTAGGAGAATGATGTGATTGACATGACCCATTCTGTTAAGCCTAGCACTTGATTGTTTAGTATATTGCTATTGCTTTCTTCATGACTTATACATGTTCCTGTAACTATGAGATTATGCAACTCCCGTTTACCGGAGGAACACTTTGGGTGCTACCAAACGTCACAACGTAACTGGGTGATTATAAAGGAGTACTACAGGTGTCTCCGAAGGTACATGTTGGGTTGGTGTATTTCGAGATTAGGTTTTGTCACTCCGATTGTCGGAGAGGTATCTCTGGGCCCTCTCGGTAATGCACATCACTATAAGCCTTGCAAGCAATGTAGCTAATGAGTTAGTTACGGAATGATGCATTACGTAACGAGTAAAGAGACTTGCCGGTAACGAGATTGAACTAGGTATTGGATACCGACGATCGAATCTCGGGCAAGTAACATACCGATGACAAAGGGAACAACGTATGTTGTTATGCGGTTTGACCGATAAAGATCTTCGTAGAATATGTAGGAGCCAATATGAGCATCCAGGTTCCGCTATTGGTTATTGACCGAGAATAGTTCTAGGTCATGTCTACATAGTTCTCGAACCCGTAGGGTCCGCACGCTTAAGGTTTCGATGACAGTTATATTATGAGTTTATGAGTTTTGATGTACCGAAGGAGTTCGGAGTCCCGGATGAGATCGGGGACATGACGAGGAGTCTCGAAATGGTCGAGACATAAAGATCGATATATTGGACGACTATATTCGGAGTTCAGAAAGGTTCCGAGTGATTCGGGTATTTTTCGGAGTACCGGAGAGTTACGGGAATTCGCCGGGGAGTATATGAGCCTTATTGGGCCATACGGGAATAGAGGAGAGAGGCCAAAAGGAAGAAGGCCTGCGCCCCCCTCTGGTCCGAATTGGACAAGGGGCGCAGCCCCCCTTTCCTTCTTCCTCTCCCCCTCTTTCCCCTTCTCCTACTCCAACAAGGGAGGTGGAATCCTACTAGGACTAGGGAGTCCTAGTAGGACTCCACACTTGGCGCGGCCCCTCCTAGGGCCGGCCTCCTCCCCCCTTGCTCCTTTATATACGGGGGCAGGGGGCACCCCATGACACACAAGTTGATCTTCAAGATCGTTCCTTAGCCGTGTGCGGTGCCCCCCTCCATCATATTCCACCTCGGTCATATCGTCGCGGAGTTTAGGCGAAGCCCTGCGCCGGTAGAACATCATCATCGTCACCACGCCATCGTGCTGACGGAACTCATCCCCGACACTTTGCTGGATCGGAGTCCAGGGATCGTCATCGAGCTGAACGTGTGCTGAACTCGGAGGTGCCGTACGTTCGGTACTTGGATCGGTCGGATCGTGAAGACGTACGACTACATCAACCGCGTTGTCATAACGCTTCCGCTTACGGTCTATGAGGGTACATGGACAATACTCTCCCCTCTCGTTGCTATGCCATCACCATGATCTTGCGTGTACGTAGGATTTTTTTTGAAATTACTACGTTCCCCAACAGTGGCATCCGAGCCTGGTTTTATGCGTAGATGTCATATGCACGAGTAGAACACAGGTGAGTTATGGGCGATACAAGTCATACTACTTACCAGCATGTCATACTTTGGTTCGGCGGTATTGTGAGATGAAGCGGCCCGGACCGACATTACGCGTACACTTACGCGAGACTGGTTTCACCGTTACGAGCACTCGTGCTTAAAGGTGGCTGGCGGGTGTCTGTGTCTCTCACTTTAGCTGAATCGAGTGTGGCTACGCCCGGTCCTTGCGAAGGTTAAAACAACACTAACTTGACGAACTATCGTTGTGGTTTTGATGCGTAGGTAAGAACGGTTCTTGCTAAGCCTGTAGCAGCCACGTAAAATTTGCAACAACAAAGTAGAGGACGTCTAACTTGTTTTTGCAGGGCATGTTGTGATGTGATATGGTCAAGACGTGATGCTATATTTTATTGTATGCGATGATCATGTTTTGTAACCGAAGTTATCGGCAACTGGCAGGAGCCATATGGTTGTCGCTTTATTGTATGCAATGCAATCGCCCTAGAATTGCTTTACTTTATCACTAAGTGGTAGCGATAGTCATAGAAGCAATAGGTGGCGAAACGACAATGATGCTACGATGAAGATCAAGGTGTCGCGCCGGTGACGATGGTGATCATGATGGTGCTTCGGAGATGGTGATCACAAGCACAAGATGATGATGGCCATATCATATCACTTATATTGATTGCATGTGAAGTTTATCCTTTATGCATCTTATCTTGCTTCGATTGACGGTAGCATTTTAAGATGATATCTCACTAAAATTATCTAGAAGTGTTCTCCCTGAGTATGCACCGTTGCGAAAGTTCTTCGTGCTGAGACACCACGTGATGATCGGGTGTGATAGGCTCTACGTTCAAATACAACGGGTGCAAAACAGTTGCACACGCGGAATACTCAGGTTAATCTTGACGAGCCTAGCATATAACAGATATGGCCTCAGAACACGGAGATCGAAAGGTCGAGCGTGAATCATATAGTAGATATGATCAACATATCGATGTTCACCGTTGAAACTACTCCATCTCACGTGACGATCGGACATGGTGTAGTTGATATGGATCACGTAATCACTTAGAGGATTAGAGGGATGTCTATCTAAGTGGGAGTTCTTAAGTAATATGATTAATTGAACTTAAATTTATCATGAACTTAGTACCTGATAGTATTTTGCTTGTCTATGTTTGTTGTAGATAGATGGCTCGTGCGTTTGTTCCGTTGAATTTTAATGCGTTCCTTGAGAAAGCAAAGTTGAAAGACGATGGTAGCAATTACACGGACTGGGTCCGTAACCTGAGGATTATCCTCATTGCTGCACAGATGAATTACGTCTTGGAAGGACCGCTGGGTGCCAGGCCTGCTGCTGATGCAACTGACGACATTAAGAACGTCTGGCAGAGCAAAGCTGATGACTACTCGATAGTTCAGTGTGCCATGCTTTAAGGCTTAGAACCGGGTCTTCAACGACGTTTTGAACGTCATGGAGCATATGAGATGTTCCACGAGTTGAAGTTAATATTTCAAGCAAATGCCCAGATTGAGAGATATGAAGTCTCCAATAAGTTCTATAGCTGCAAGATGGAGGAGAATAGTTCTGTCAGTGAACACATACTCAAAATGTCGGGGTATAATAATCACTTGATTTAACTGGGAGTTAATCTTCCTAATGATAGTGTCATTGACAGAATTCTTCAATCACTGCCACCAAGCTACAAGAGCTTCGTGATGAACTATAATATGCAAGGGAGGGACAAGACTATTCCCGAGCTCTTCGCAATGCTAAAAGCCGCGGAGGTAGAAATCAAGAAGGAGCATCAAGTCTTGATGGTTAACAAGACCACCAGTTTCAAGAAAAAGGGCAAAGGGAAGAAGAAGGGGAACTTCAAGAAGAACAGCAAACAAGTTGCTGCTCAAGAGAAGAAACCCAAGTCCGGACCTAAGCCTGAAACTGAGTGCTTCTACTGCAAGCGGACTGGACACTGGAAGCGGAACTGCCCCAAGTATTTGGCGGATAAGAAGGATGGCAAAGTGAACAAAGGTATATGTGATATACATGTTATTGATGTGTACCTTACTAATGCTCGCAGTAGCACCTGGGTATATGATACTGGTTCTATTGCTAATATTTGCAACTCGAAACAGGGACTACGGATTAAGCGAAGATTGGCTAAGGACGAGGTGACGATGCGCGTGGGAAATGGTTCCAAAGTTGATGTGATCGCGGTCAGCACGCTACCTCTACATCTACCATCGGGATTTGTTTTAGACCTAAATAATTGTTATTTGGTGCCAGTGTTGAGCATGAACATTATATCTGGATCTTGTTTGATGCGAGACGGTTATTCATTTAAGTAAGAGAATAATGGTTGTTCTATTTATATGAGTAATATCTTTTATGGTCATGCACCCTTGAAGAGTGGTCTATTTTTATTGAATCTCGATAGTAGTGATACACATATTCATAGTGTTGAAACCAAAAGATGCAGAGTTGATAATGATAGTGCAACTTATTTGTGGCACTGCCATTTAGGTCATATCGGTGTAAAGCGCATGAAGAAACTCCATATTGATGGGCTTTTGGAATCACTTGATTATGAATCATTTGGTACTTGCGAACCGTGCCTCATGGGCAAGATGACTAAAATGCCGTTCTCCGGAACTATGGAGCGAGCAACTGATTTGTTGGAAATCATCCATACTGATGTTTGTGGTCCAATGAATGTTGAGGCTCGCGGCGGGTATCGTTATTTTCTCACCTTCACAGATGATTTGAGCAGATATGGGCATATCTACTTAATGAAACACAAGTCTGAAACATTTGAAAAGTTCAAAGAATTTCAGAGTGAAGTGGAAAATCATCGTAACAAGAAAATAAAATTTCTACGATCTGATCGCGGAGGAGAATATTTGAGTTACGTGTTTGGTCTATACTTGAAACAATGCGAAATAGTTTCGCAACTCACGCCACCCGGAACACCACAACGAAATGGTGTGTCCGAACGTCGTAATCATACTTCACTAGATATGGTGCGATCTATGATGTCTCTTACTGATTTACCGCTATCGTTTTGGGGTTATGCTTTAGAGACGGCCGCATTCACGTTAAATAGGGCACCATCAAAATCCGTTGAGACGACGCCTCATGAACTGTGGTTTGGCAACAAACCAAAGTTGTCGTTTCTTAAAGTTTGGGGCTGCGATGCTTATGTGAAGAAACTTCAACCAGATAAGCTCGAACCCAAATCGGAGAAATGTGTCTTCATAGGATACCCAAAAGAAACTGTTGGGTACACCTTCTATCACAGATCTGAGGGCAAGATTTTCGTTGCTAAATTTGGATCCTTTCTAGAGAAGGAGTTTCTCTCGAAAGAAGTGAGTGGGAGGAAAGTAGAACTTGATGAGGTAACTGTACCTGTTCCCTTATTGGAAAGTAGTTCATCACAAGAACCGGTTCCTATGACAACTACACCAATTAGTGAGGAAGCTAATGATATTGATCATGAAACTTCAGATCAAGTTTCTACTGAACCTCGTAGGTCTACCAGAGTAAGATCCGCACCAGAGTGGTACGGTAATCCTATTCTGGAAGTCATGTTACTTGACCATGATGAACCTACGAACTATGAGGAAGCGATGATGAGCCCAGATTCCGCAAAATGGCTAGAGGCCATGAAATCTGAGATGGGATCCATGTATGAGAACAAAGTATGGACTTTGGTTGACTTGCCCGATGATCGGCAAGCCATTGAGAATAAATGGATCTTTAAGAAGAAGACTGACGCTGATTGTCGGTGTCAAAACCGGCTGATCTCGGGTAGGGGGTCCCGAACTGTGCATCTAGGCGGATGGTAACAGGAGACAAGGGACACGATGTTTTTACCCAGGTTCGGGCCCTCTCGATGGAGGTAAAACCCTACTCCTGCTTGATTAATATTGATGATATGGGTAGTAAAAGAGTGGATCTACCATGAGATCAAGGAGGCTAAACCCTAGAAGCTAGCCTATGGTATGATTGTTGTAATGGTTGTTCGTCCTACGGACTAAAACCCTCTGGTTTATATAGACACCGGAGAGGGCTAGGGTTACACAGAGTCGGTTACAACGGTAGGAGATCTACATATCCGTATTGCCAAGCTTGCCTTCCACGCCAAGGCAAGTCCCATCCGGACACGGGACGAAGTCTTCAATCTTGTATCTTCATAGTCTTGGAGTCCGACCGATGATGATAGTCCGGCTATCCGGACACCCCCTAGTCCAGGACTCCCTCAGTAGCCCCCGAACCAGGCTTCAATGACGACGAGTTCGGCGCGTATATTGTCTTCGGCGTTGCAAGGCGGGTTCTCCTCCAAATTCCATGTGCTGGCCGAATAGTGTCCGGCTTCCTTACAAATGTTGCACTCCTTGGCTTCCACGCCCAATAATGGCCCTCTTCCACGTGTCGCACGAATGCGAAAGGCCAGGGTATTTTTATATTTTACCCCCTAGCTGCGCAAATAATCTGCCTATAAGAGAGGCAAGAATCCAGATCCAAATCACACCATCTTCCTTCCGCGAGTACTCACCGGAGCGCTTCTGACCAAAAATCCATTCCATCATGGACCGTCGACGCGGCTCCTCCGCTCGCGCTCCTAGCCCTCAGCCAGGAGATTGGAGGAGATGTTCAGTCCTGCACAACGAGCTGGTGACGCTCCAAGCGGAGGGACACCTTCCTCCGGCCTTTATGGTCCCAGTTCGAGCCAGGCTGGCCACCTACAAAGGTGGAAAGCAAGCGGAGGCCACCCCTAGTCCCTCCAAAGGAGAGCGGTGTGCTTCGTCCCTTATCTAATAAGGGGGCTCGGATTTCCCATACATCCATTTCTCCGGGGGCTTCTGGAGTTCTACGGACTCCAGCTTCATCACCTCACGCCCGCCTCTATTCTGCACATCGCGGGTTTTGTAGCTCTTTGCGAGCTGTTCCTGGGCATCGAGCCCCATTTTGCGCTGTGGAAGAGACTATTTTGCCTTGTACCCCGTTCTCACGAGGGGTCAATATATCAAGTGGGCGGAGCCAAAATATGGCGCATCGTCGGGACCGGATATCTATCCGGAACCCCAAAGAAGGCGTCCGAAGACTGGCCCTCGGAATGGTTTTATGTGGAAGATGCTCCACTGCCGGACCCAGTTCGGATCGGCCTCCCGGAGTTCAGCAAGGCTCCTCTGAAGAAACGCCTAAGTTGGCGCCCGCGGAGCCCTCAACAGGAGGAAGACAGGAGCGTCCATTATTTGATGGGCCGGATAAGGTTGCTGGCCCATTCTGGATTGACCATGATTGGAGTCATGGCCACGTGCATTATGCGAGGGGTGCAGCCACTCCAATATAGGGGCCACCCCATGTGGGATTTCAACGGGGAGAATGACGCCACCCGTCATGGCCGCAAGGGGCCGGGATCGGCCGCGGATCTGGTGAAGATCCTGTCCGGCCTGTACAAGGGGGAGAAGGAGGACTTCCTCCAGACGAGCCCATTGAATGGGTTCTCCATGAATAACCCTCGGAGCTGGGTAAGCGGACGTTTATTCATCCGACCCGTGCTTTCAAAGTTAAGTGCCTTACTTTATGATTTTGACGCAGGAACTACGTCGGGATGTGGAGGGCATACACAGTCTGGCTCCACAACCCGAGGACCCGGGAAGATCCCTTGATCCGGCCTCCGAAGAGGATCCGGACGTAAAGGTGGATCTAATTGACGGGGTGTTCCACCAACTCAGCATGGACAATGCTCTAGTCGCCATTACGGCTGACTACCCCGGCTTATCTCCGGCTTCCCAGGTAATTATGACCGGAGTCCTGACACCATTACTTTGTCCTTGCGTATTTCTGACCACCGTATACAACGGTGTCTTGCAGGAGGTCCTTCAAGGCGGGAAGCCGAACCCGCGGCGGCTGATCAACAAGGGTCAGTCCGGCCCAGCAGGCGGAAGAGGGGTGCGGTGCGAATCGAAACATCACCGCAATGGTATAGCTCGCGACCGTTGTTTAGGAAAAAGATTCCTAGGAGGTGTATTAATGCTCATGACTTTTCCAGGTGAAAGAGCGCTCACCGGACTGTGCCCGGAGAGGTTGCCAACCAAGCCTCCGCCAGCCACGCTCCAACACCTGGTCCGGAGGGGGAGGCGAGCGCAAGGCGCGAGCCGGATACTCCTCCAATGGAGGATGCCGACAGGCTGTCCGCCACCAGGTCTGAGGTGGAGAGCGCCTGAATCATAGGCGCCGCCGGACAGTTCTTCGTGACGCGTGTTTCTCCCCAGAGGCGTTGAATGCCTTTAACGCGGGAGACGCGCACCTCCGTGCCGCTCGAGATGGTTTAACCAGAGCCA
Source organism: Triticum dicoccoides (assembly GCF_002162155.2). Lineage (NCBI taxonomy): Eukaryota > Viridiplantae > Streptophyta > Magnoliopsida > Poales > Poaceae > Triticum > Triticum dicoccoides. The sequence continues at coordinate 222,058,111 of NC_041385.1, forward strand.
CGGAGCAGTATGTAAAAGACATACGGGTAAAGGATTTTAATAGTTGTATATGCCAGTAGCCCCCGAGACTTAAAGTAGTTAAAATAACTGATTTAAGGATCATTTGATATGCAGGATCTCACGGAGAAGAATGCCCAATTGTCTCAGGAGCTACAAGGGTGCAAGGCCCAACTTGAGGCCGCACTAGCCGCCGTAGGAGGAGACACCGAGACCCCCTCCGGTAACACATATTTCAAAAAGATAAGTAGTGCGCGGCGTGCGTATAAGTCTGAAATAATATTGCAGATGTTGCCGGACTTGATCCGGACAAGCAACAGCTACTGCGCCAGCTGAAGGCCGGCGAGAGGGTGCTTATGAAGGTGCAGCAGGAGAGGAACAAACTCCAAGATGCCCACACCCAGCTTGGAGAAGAGCTAAAAGGTGTTCGGGCCCAGCTGTCTGGCTCCGTGAAGGAGAATCAACGGCTTTGTCGTGGCATCTATAGTAAGTGCTTGAGCAAACTCTTTTGAAAAGAAGAGTTCAGCGAGGAAGTCAATTGACAGAAATATGTCTGTAGGTGTGCTCACAGGTCGCCCTGCGGAGGAAATGCCCGGTTCAACGGGTGACCAACTTCCCGAGCTAATGCAACTGCTCGAACGTGTTCGGCAGGCGATGAGTGGCGTCGTCCATGCCTTATGGCCGTCCATCTCCCTACCCGAGGGCCTTGGAGAACTTGCGGAGAAGCTTCAGGGAGCACGACAGCGCTTCCGTTTATGGAAGATATCGGCCTGCCGTCAAGGTGCCAGGGAGGCCTGGGCCATGGTGAAGACGCGGTACAAGAAGGCGGATCCAAACCACATGGCCGAGGTCGGACCTGTGGGGCCCGATGGGAAGGAGATCCCTGTGAGCTTAGTGTACGGCCAAGTAGAGTTGGCTGCTAAGTATTCCCAACGGGACTATAAATTAGACAGCCTGTTAGACGGGATTGAGGAGGAGTACAGTTAGTCGATTTGACGATGTATTTAAAATGACATGTAAAATGCCTTCTAGCCGGATTGTAGATCGTTTGTCTTTGCGACCTTTTCGCTTCAACCTCGGGACCCTAGAGTCCGGAGTGTGTCCGAATACCTTCTCAGTTATGAAAAAAACCGGGGCATGCATGGAGACCAGGCGTAGGGGTCATTAGTGCTTTATCAGACAAGTGCCCAACTAGTTATGTTATATTACATGGTTAGTAAGAAACATCTTCCAGGGAGAATAGTTCCGCTAAGGGTTTCTTTCGCTGGGAGGCATGCCCTAAAGTGCATGTCCGGACTACGAAAAGAGCAGGAAAACATCTGGGGGCAGATAGATAAATAGGTAAAAAATCATCTTTCAAGTCACTGACCGAATATTCCCTTAAGAACGCTAGCTTTCGGCTTCACCCAGTCTGAGGTACACATCCGGCTGACCCGGCAGTAGCAATCGCAGAGGTGCTCCCTTTACCTCCTAGCCGAACAATCGGGAACGTAGGGGTAAGCACAGGAGCCAGGCAACCCAGCTTGGCCAAAACTTAAGTCATATTGATGCATATAATGGTGAATAAAAGGTACATGCGGAAGTTTGACACATGTGTTGGGCATAAAGCCTGTATAAGTAAGCTTCTGTTAAAGAAGCCCCTAGGTATAATGAGTGCGGATAGCACATCAAGTGTGTGCGAACAATGCGCAAATCGGCCCTCAAGGGCTTTATGAAAAAGGTGGGAGAAAAGAGAGAAACAAAAGACAGCTGAAGTGTAAAAATATGGACGGAGGAAGGAGACGAACTCTGAGTCCGGCGCTAGGCGTAGAATCTTTGGAGGCGGGCTGCATTCCATGGGTTCGGCTCGAGTCGGTTGTCTGATGCGTTTCGCAGACGGTATGCTCCGCCGGTCAGAACTTGGTCGATGATGAAGGGACCTTCCCATTTGGGCTTGAGTTTGTCCTTTTTCTTGTCCGGCAGGCGTAGAACTAGTTCGCCAACATTGTAAGTCTTGGCTCGTACCTCTCTGTTTTGATATCTTCGAGCCTGCTGCTGATAGAATGCGGAAGGAGCCTTGGCCACGTCGCGCTCCTCCTCCAATGCGTCGAAGCTGTCCTGTCGATCCAACTCGGCTTCTCTTTCTTCGTACATGCGCACTCGAGGTGAGTCATGAATTATGTCGCAGGGCAAAACTGCCTCTGCGCCGTATACCATAAAGAATGGTGTGAACCCGGTAGTACGGTTTGGCGTGGTCCGCAGCCCCCAGAGTACCGAGTCGAGCTCCTCTACCCAGTGCGTGTTCGATTCCGTAAGGGACCGCACTAATCTGGGTTTGATGCCGCTCATGATTAGACCATTTGCTCGTTCAACTTGACCGTTGGTTTGAGGGTGATAGACTGAAGCGTAGTCGAGCTTAATGCCCATATTTTTGCACCAGAGTTTAACCTCGTCGGCCATGAAGTTCGTGCTGTTATCGGTGATGATGCTGTGGGGGACACCGTAACGGTGTACTACCCCGGATATGAAGTCTATCACAGGTCCGGATTCGGATGTTTAAACTGGCTTGGCCTCTATCCATTTGGTGAATTTGTCCACCATGACCAATAGGTATTTTTGCTTGTGGGTTCCCCCTTTAAGGGGTCCGACCATGTCAAGCCCCCAGACCGCAAACGGCCAGGTGATGGGTATAGTTTTGAGGGCGGTGGGTGGCATGTGGCTCTGATTAGCAAAGAGCTGACAACCGACGCATCGTTGGACTAAGTCCTGAGCATCTGCCCGGGCCGTCGGCCAATAAAATCCTATACGGAAGGCCTTACCTACAAGGGCCCGGGCTGCAGTGTGGTGTCCGCCTAGTCCGGCGTGAATTTCAGCCAGGAGATTTCGCCCTTCCTCTTTGGAGATACACCTTTGAAGGACTCCGGTTGCGCTTTTCTTATAAAGTTCCCCCTCATGGACCTTGTAGGCTTTAGATCACCGAACTATGCAGCGGGCCTCATTTTGGTCTTCGGGAAGTTCCTGCCTAACTAAGTAGGCTAAGAATGGTTCCGTCCACGGGGCAATGACTGCCATTATTTCGTGGGTGGAAGGTGTTATGTCATTGGCTGAGCCACCGGTTGTGTCAGAATGTTCGGTGTTGGGCGGTGCGGTTGGTTCCGGATTGTTGTTTCCGGACTTCTCTTCCCATACTACGGATGGCTTAAAGAGCCGCTCCAGGAAGATGTTTGGAGGGACGGCGTCGCGTTTTGCACCGATGCGTGCCAACACATCGGCTTCCTGGTTATTATCCCGGGCTACATGGTGGAATTCGAGTCCTTCGAACCGAGCTGACATTTTTAAGACGACGTTACGGTAGGCTGCCATTCTCGGATCTTTGGCATTGAAGTCTCCATTTACTTGTGATATTGCGAGGTTTGAATCCCCGCATACCTCAAGGCGTTGAATGCCCATGGAGACCGTGCAGAAGGGCCTCGTATTTGGCTGCATTGTTGGAGTCTGTGTACATTATTTGAAGTACATATTGGACTGTGTCTCTGGTTGGGGACGTCAAAACAATGCCAGCCCCCAAGCCGGCCAACATTTTAGAGCCGTCGAAATGCATGATCCAATTGGAGTATGCGCCGTACTCTTTGGGGAGTTCGGCTTCAGTCCATTCAGCGACGAAGTCAGCCAAGACTTGCAACTTTATAGCTTGCCGTGGTTTGTAGGTTATGTCAAATGGTAAGAGCTCAATGGCCCATTTTGCAATCCTCCCCGTTGCGTCGCGGTTGTTTATGATGTCATTGAGGGGTACTTCGAAGGCCACTGTTATCGAACACTCTTGAAAGTAGTGTCGCAGCTTCCGGGATGCCATGAACACCGCGTATGCTATCTTTTGATAATGCGGGTACCGGGACTTGCAGGGAGTTAAGACAGTGGATACGTAGTACACTGGTTTTTGAAGAGGGAATTTATGCCCTTCTGTTTCTCGTTCGACGACGAGCACCGCGCTTATGACTTGATGTGTTGCCGCGATATATAACAACATTGGTTCGCCCAGGTTAGGCGCGGCCAGGACCAGATTTGTTGCCAATATGGCCTTTATTTCTTCGAGTCCGACAGTGGCAGCATCCGTGCACTCGAAGTGTTTGGTGCGCCTGACGAGGCGATAGAGGGGCAATGCCTTTTCTCCCAAACGGGAGATGAAGCGGCTTAGAGCCGCCATGCATCTAGTCAATTTTTGTATTTGTTTGAGGTCTTTTGGAATATCTAGCTGTGACAGAGCTCGGATCTTGGCTGGGTTTGCTTCAATTCCTCTACCGGATACAATGAAGCCCAGGAGCTTTCCGGCTAGTACGCCGAAAACGCATTTTTCCGGGTTCAGCTTAATGTCATATGCTCAGAGGTTGTCGAATGTGAGCCTCAAATCGTCTACAAGAGTTTCGACGTGTTTGGTTTTGACGACCACGTCGTCTACGTATGCCTCTACTGTTTTGCCGATCTGGGTAGCCAGACATGTCTGAATCATGCGCTGATATGTTGCGCCAGCGTTTTTGAGTCCGAAGGGCATCGTGTTGAAACAGAATGGTCCGTATGGAGTAATGAATGCCGTTGCGGCTTGGTCCGCCTCCGCCATCTTGATTTGATGGTAGCCGGAGTATGCGTCGAGAGAGCACAATGAATCGTGCCCTGCAGTAGCATCGATTATTTGATCGATGCGGGGAAGGGGGAAAGGATCCTTTGGGCAAGCCTTGTCGAGGTCTTTAAAATCGACACATAGGCGCCAGGATTTGTCCTTCTTTGGTACCATCACCAGGTTTGCTAGCCAGTTCGGATGTTTGATGTCTCTGATGAATCCGGCTTCCAATAATTTGGCTAGCTCCTCTCCCATTGCCTGTCTTTTGGGTTCGGAAAATCGCCGAAGAGCCTGTTTGACTGGCTTGAATCCTTTTAGGATGTTTAGGCTGTGTTCTGCCAATCTGCGTGGGATTCCTGGCATATCTGAAGGATGCCAGGCAAAGATGTCCCAATTCTCCCGAAGGAATTCTCGTAGTGCGGCGTCTACATCGGGGTTTGACTGTGCCCCAATGGAGGCCGTCTTTGTTGGGTCCGTTGGATGGACCTGGAATTTGACTATTTCGTCCGCTGGTTTAAAAGAGGTGGACTTGGATCTCTTATCGAGTATCACATCATCCCTGTTCACCGTAGAGCGCAGCGCAGTGAGTTCCTCCGCCGCTAGGGCTTCGGATAGTGCATCTAGGGCTAATGCGGCTGTCTTGTTTTCGGCACGGAGTGCTATGTCCGGATCACTGGCAAGGGTGATGGTTCCATTGGGCCCGGGCATTTTAAGCTTCATGTACCCGTAATGGGGTATGGCTTGGAAAATTGTGAATGCTTCTCGTCCTAATAAAGCGTGATATCCGCTGCTGAACGGGGCCACTTGGAACGTGACCTCCTCGGACCTGTAATTGTCCGGCGAGCCGAACACCACATCAAGTGTGATTTTTCCTGTGCAGCGTGCTTCCCGGCTAGGGATTATTCCTCTAAAGGTTGTGCTTCTTCGCTCAATACGGCTCCAGTCTATTTCCATTTTTTGAAGGGTTTCCTCATAGATGAGGTTTAATCCGCTGCCGCCATCCATGAGTACCTTGGTAAGATGAAAGCCATCCATTATTGGACTGAGGACCAATGCGGCTGGCGCTCGGGCTGTTCGGAATTTAGGTTCATCGCTGGCGTTGAAGGTGATGGCCGTGTCGCTCCATGGATTTGTTGTTGCTACTTGGTAGACTTCGGCGAGGCTGCGGATTGTTCTTTTCTGCATATTATTTGATGCGAAAGTCTCGAAGACTGTTAATACCGTACTGGTACTGTTGGGGTGGGTCTCCGGGGCTAGAAGCTCTTCGCCACTTTTGGCCACCTGCCGCAGTATCCAACATGCTCGAAGGCTATGAGTTGGAGTGGAGCCCTCTGTACTATGAACTTTACAGGGTCCGCTGAGCCATCCCTCCAGTATGGTTCCGTGCCCTTTATGGGGTTTTTGCTTTTTGGTTCTTGTCCTGGGTGCCTGAGCATGGTGCACCCTTTTATTTCGGACTAGGGTTGTGTTCGGAGCCGGATTGTCCCAAAACTTAGTTTCGGTTTTCCGGACACTCTCCATCCCACAATATTTTCGTACTATGGATGCCAGGTTGGCGAAGCGTGTACTTTCGCGACGACTTATGGCGTTCAAGATTCCCTTGTCCGTGCAATTGTTGCAGAAAATTGAAATTGCGTTTTCCTCACGTCAGTCCTTTATCCTGTCCATAACCAGGAGGAATCTGGCCCAGTAATGATGTACTGTTTCAGCGGGCTCTTACCGGATTTGAGATAGATCGCATATGTTTGGGTGGGTGGGTGGAATTGAGTCCGGAACCCTGCCCATCTTGAGGCTCAAGGGCCGAAAAGTTTCCGAATTTTGAAGCTTGGATTGCTGGACGTTGTCCGACGAGTCTGGTCCGCTGCCTGACTTTAGGTTCAGTACTTGATCGACGTCCGTCCTCCGCGGGAATCCGGCATGGAGGGTTCGGGAGTCCGGACATAACTAGTTTTTAATACAGAAGAAGAGTCGCCGCCTTGTGGTCCGTGGTGGGTAACCTGAGGAGAGTTAATCTCTCTCAGATCGGTTTTAAGCCCAATCTGATTGTAGTCCGTGGCGACTCCCAGGGCGGCGATGCGATCCAAGAGCTCGTTTATGGAAGAGAGCTCCATTGGATCCAGCCGCTCGGTGAATTCTGAGTTGACGTGAAGATTGCTTTTAATGATCCGAGAGGCCATCGTCGAAGCGGTGGCCGAGCAGGCGGTCATGAGAAAACCACCTAGCCGGATAGTTTGGCCGGCGGCCAAAGCTCCTTTGGCGATGGTACCGTCTTTAAAGACGGGAAGAGGCATCCTTCCTGATCGTGACAGCACAGGGGAACTGAAGGAAATATGCCCTAGAGGCAATAATAAAGTTATTATTTATTTCCTCATATCATGATAAATGTTTATTATTCATGCTAGAATTGTATTAACCGAAAACATGATACATGTGTGAATACATAGACAAAACTATAGTCACTAGCATGCCTCTACTTGACTAGCTCATTAATCAAAGATGGTTATGTTTCCTAACCATAGACATGCGTTATCTTGATTAATGGGATCACATCATTAGAAGAATGATATGATTGACATGACCCATTCCGTTAGCCTAGCACTTGATCGTTTAGTATACTGCTATTGCTTTCTTCATGACTTATACATGTTCCTGTAACTATGAGATTATGCAACTCCCGTTTACCGGAGGAACACTTTGGGTGCTACCAAACGTTACAACGTAACTGGGTGATTATAAAGGAGTACTACAGGTGTCTCCAAAGGTACATGTTGGGTTGGCGTATTTCGAGATTAGGTTTTGTCACTCCGATTGTCAGAGAGGTATCTCTGGGCCCTCTCGGTAATGCACATCACTATAAGCCTTGCAAGCAATGTAGCTAATGAGTTAGTTACGGAATGATGCATTACGTAACGAGTAAAGAGACTTGCCGGTAACGAGATTGAACTAGGTATTGGATACCGACGATCTAATCTCGGGCAAGTAACATACCGATGACAAAGGGAACAACGTATGTTGTTATGCGGTTTGACCGATAAAGATCTTCGTAGAATATGTAGGAACCAATATGGGCATCCAGGTCCCGCTATTGGTTATTGACCGAGAATGGTTCTAGGTCATGTCTACATAGTTCTCGAACCCGTAGGGTCCGCACGCTTAACGTTACGATGACATTTTTATTATGAGTTTAGAAGTTTTGATGTACCGAAGTTTCGGATGTGATCACGGACATGACGAGGAGTCTCGAAATGGTCGAGACATAAAGATTGATATATTGGACGACTATATTCGGACACCGGAAATGTTCCGGGTGATTTCGGAGAAAAACCGGAGTGC
>NC_041385.1:222066274-222071464 GCF_002162155.2 Triticum dicoccoides
TCCCCCTTCCTTCCCCCTCCTAGTAGGAGTAGGAAAGGAGGAGTCCTACTCCTACTAGGAGGAGGATTCCTCCTCCCTTGGCGCGCCCAAGGGGCCGGCCAGCCTCCCCCCTTGCTCCTTTATATACGGGGGCAGGGGGGCACCCCATAGACACACAAGTTGATCTACGGATCATTCCTTAGCCGTGTGCGGTGCCCCCCTCCACCATATTCCACCTCGGTCATATCATCGCGGAGTTTAGGCGAAGCCCTGCACCGGTAGAACATCATCATCGTCACCACGCCGTCATGCTGACGGAACTCATCTCCGGAGCTTTGCTGGATCGGAGGCCAGAGATCGTCATCGAGCTGAACGTGTGCTGAACTCGGAGGCTCCGTACGTTCGGTGCTTGGATCGGTCGGATCGTGAAGACGTACAACTACATCAACCGCGTTGCGCTAATGCTTCCGCTTATGGTCTACGAGGGTACGTGGACGAACACTCTTCCCTCTCGTTGCTATATCATCACCATGATCTTGCGTGTGTGTAGGAAATTTTTTGAAATTACTACGTTCCCCAACAGTGGCATCCGAGCCTAGGTTTTATGGTTTGATGTTATTTGCACGAGTAGAACACAAGTGAGTTGTGGGCGATATAAGTCATACTGCTTACCAGCATGTCATACTTTGGTTCGGCGGTATTGTTGGATGAAGCGGCTCGGACCGACATTACGCGTACGCTTACACGAGACTGGTTTTACCGCCGTGCCTTGCACACAGCTGACTAGCGGGTGTCAGTTTCTCCAACTTTAGTTGAACCGAGTGTGGCTACGCCCGGTCCTTGCGAAGGTTAAAACAACATCAACTTGACAAACTATTGTTGTGGTTTTGATGCGTAGGTGAGATTGGTTCTTGCTTAAGCCCGTAGCAGCCACGTAAAACTTGCAACAACAAAGTAGAGGACGTCTAACTTGTTTTTGCAGGGCATGTTGTGATGTGATATGGCCAAGACGTGATGCTATATTTTATTGTATGAGATGATCATGTTTTGTAACCGAAGTTATCGGCAACTGGCAGGAGCCATATGATTGTCGCTTTATTGTAGGAAATGCAAACTCCCAGTAATTGCTTTACTTTATCACTAAGCGGTAGCGATAGTCGTAGAAGCAATAGATGGCGTAAACGACAACGATGCTATGATGGAGATCAAGGTGTCGCGCTGGTGACGATGGTGATCACGACGGTGCTTCGAAGATGGAGATCACGAGCACAAGATGATGATGGCCATATCATATCACTTATATTGATTGCATGTGATGTTTATCCTTTATGCATCTTATCTTGCTTTGATTGACGGTAGCATTTTAAGATGATCTCTCACTAAAAATTATCAAGAAGTGTTCTCCCTGAGTATGCACCGTTGCTAAAGTTCGTCGTGCCCAGACACCACGTGATGATCGGGTGTGATAAGCTCTACGTCCATCTACAACGGGTGCAAGCCAGTTTTGCACACGCAGAATACTCAGGTTAAACTTGACGAGCCTAGCATATACAGATATGGCCTCGCAACACGGAGACCGAAAGGTCGAGCGTGAATCATATACTAGATATGATCAACATAAGATGTTCACCATTGAAAACTACTCCATCTCACGTGATGATCGGTTATGGTTTAGTTGATTTGGATCACGTGATCACTTAGATGACTAGAGAGATGTCTGTCAAAGTGGGAGTTCTTAAGTAATATGATTAATTGAACTTAAATTTATCATGAACTTAGTACCTGATAGTATTTTGCTTGTCTATGTTTGTTTGTAGATAGATGGCTCGTGCTGTTGTTCCGTTGAATTTTAATGCGTTCCTTGAGAAAGCAAAGTTGAAAGATGATGGTAGCAATTACACGGACTGGGTCCGTAACCTGAGGATTATCCTCATTGCTGCACAGAAAAGTTACGTCCTGGAAGCACCGCTAGGTGCCAGGCCTGCTGCTGATGCAACTGACGACGTTAAGAACGTCTGGCAGAGCAAAGCTGATGACTACTCTATAGTTCAGTGTGCCATGCTTTACGGCTTAGAACCGGGTCTTCAACGACGTTTTGAACGTCATGGAGCATATGAGATGTTCCAGGAGTTGAAGTTAATATTTCAAGCAAATGCCCGGATTGAGAGATATGAAGTCTCCAATAAGTTCTACAGCTGCAAGATGGAGGAGAATAGTTCTGTTATTGAGCATATACTCAAAATGTCTGGGTATAATAATCACTTGATTCAACTGGGAGTTAATCTTCCGGATGATAGCGTCATTGACAGAATTCTCCAATCACTGCCACCAAGCTACAAGAGCTTTGTGATGAACTATAATATGCAAGGGATGAACAAGACTATTCCCGAGCTCTTCGCAATGCTAAAAGCTGCGGAGGTAGAAATCAAAAAGGAGCATCAAGTGTTGTTGGTCAACAAGACCACTAGTTTCAAGAAAAAGGGCAAAGGAAAGAAGAAGGGGAACTTCAAGAAGAACAGCAAACAAGTTGCTGCTCAAGAGAAGAAACCCAAGTCTGGACCTAAGCCTGAAACTGAGTGCTTCTACTGCAAGCAGACTGGTCACTGGAAGCGGAACTGCCCGAAGTATTTGGCGGATAAGAAGGATGGCAAGGTGAACAAAGGTATATGTGATATACATGTTATTGATGTGTACCTAACTAGAGCTCGTAGTAGCACCTGGGTATTTGATACTGGTTCTGTTGCTAATATTTGCAACTCGAAACAGGGACTACAGAATAAGCAAGCACTAGCCAAGGACGAGGTGACGATGCGCGTGGGAAACGGTTCCAAAGTCGATGTGATCGCGGTCGGCACGCTACCTCTACATCTACCTTCGGGATTAGTTTTAGACCTGAATAATTGTATTTTGGTGCCAGCGTTGAGCATGAACATTATATCTGGATCTTGTTTGATGCGAGATGGTTATTCATTTAAATCAGAGAATAATGGTTGTTCTATTTATATGAGTAATATCTTTTATGGTCATGCACCCTTGAAGAGTGGTCTATTTTTATTGAATCTCGATAGTAGTGATACACATATTCATAATGTTGAAGCCAAAAGATGCAGAGTTGATAATGATAGTGCAACTTATTTGTGGCACTGCCGTTTAGGTCATATCGGTGTAAAGCGCATGAAGAAACTCCATACTGATGGACTTTTGGAATCACTTGATTATGAATCACTTGGTACTTGCGAACCGTGCCTCATGGGTAAGATGACTAAAACACCGTTCTCCGGTACTATGGAGAGAGCAACAGATTTGTTGGAAATCATACATACAGATGTATGTAGTCTGATGAATGTTGAGGCTCGTGGCGGATATCGTTATTTTCTCACCTTCACAGATGATTTGAGCAGATACGGGTATATCTACTTAATGAAGCACAAGTCTGAAACATTTGAAAAGTTCAAAGAATTTCAGAGTGAAGTGGAAAATCATCGTAACAAGAAAATAAAGTTTCTACGATCTGATCGTGGAGGAGAATATTTGAGTTACGAGTTTGGTTTACATTTGAAACAATGCGGAATAGTTTCGCAACTCACGCCACCCGGAACACCACAATGAAATGGTGTGTCCGAACATCGTAATCGTACTTTACTTGATATGGTGCAATCTATGATGTCTCTTACCGATTTACCGCTATCGTTTTGGGGTTATGCTTTAGAGACGGCCGCATTCACGTTAAATAGGGCACCATCAAAATCCGTTGAGACGACACCTTATGAACTATGGTTTGGCAAGAAACCAAAGTTGTCGTTTCTTGAAGTTTGGGGCTGCGATGCTTATGTGAAGAAACTTCAACCAGATAAGCTCGAACCCAAATCGGAGAAATGTGTCTTCATAGGATACCCAAAAGAGACTGTTGGGTACACCTTCTATCACAAATCCGAAGGCAAGACATTCGTTGCTAAGAATGGATCCTTTCTAGTGAAGGAGTTTCTCTCGAAAGAAGTGAGTGGGAGGAAAGTAGAACTTGATGAGGTAACGGTACCTGCTCCCTTATTGGAAAGTAGTTCATCACAAGAACCGGTTCCTGTGACAACTACACCAATCAGTGAGGAAGCTAATGATATTGATCATGAAACTTCAGATCAAGTTTCTACTGAACCTCGTAGGTCTACCAGAGTAAGATCTGCACCAGAGTGGTACGGTAATCCTATTCTGGAAGTCATGTTACTTGACCATGATGAACCTACGAACTATGAGGAAGCGATGATGAGCCCAGATTCCACAAAATGGCTGGAGGCCATGAAATCTGAGATGGGATCCATGTATGAAAACAAAGTACGGACTTTGGTTGACTTGCCCGATGATCGGCAAGCCATTGAGAATAAATGGATCTTTAAGAAGAAGACTGACGCTGATGGTAATGTAACTGTCTATAAAGCTCGACTTGTTGCGAAAGGTTTTCGACAAGTTCAAGGGGTTGACTATGATGAGACTTTCTCACCCGTAGTGATGCTTAAGTCTGTCTGAATCATGTTAGCTATTGCTGCATTTCATGATTATGAAATTTGGCAAATGGATGTCAAAACTGCATTCTTGAATGGATTTCTAGAAGAAGAGTTGTATATGATGCAGCCAGAAGGTTTTGTTGATCCAAAAGGTACTAACAAAGTGTGCAAGCTCCAGCGATCCATTTATGGACTGGTGCAAGCATCTCGGAGTTGGAATAAACGTTTTGATAGTGTGATCAAAGCATATGGTTATACAGACTTTTGGAGAAGCCTGTATTTACAAGAAAGTGAGTGGGAGCTCTGTAGCATTTCTGATTTTATATGTAGATGACATATTATTAATTGGAAATGATATAGAATTTCTGGATAGCATAAAGGGATACTTGAATAAAAGTTTTTCAGTGAAAGACCTCGGTGAAGCTGCTTACATATTGGGTATCAAGATCAATAGAGATAGATCAAGACGCTTAATAGGACTTTCACAAAGCACATACCTTGACAAAATTTTGAAAAAGTTCAAAATGGATCAGGCAAAGAAAGGATTCTTGCCTGCGCTACAAGGTGTGAAGTTGAGTCAAGCTCAATGCCCGACCACAACAGAAGATAGAGAGAAAATGAAAGATGTTCCCTATGCTTCAGCCATAGGCTCTATCATGTATGCAATGCTGTGTACCAGACCTGACGTATGCTTAGTGTCGTGGGAACGAAC
>NC_041385.1:222071832-222086448 GCF_002162155.2 Triticum dicoccoides
ACACGAGCGGTTTACCCAGCTTCGGAGCTCTCCGGAGAGATAATACTCCTACTGCTGCTTTGTGGTTGTATTGTGTTCTTGCTCGAGAGCGTGAGTGTTTTCTGGTTTCGAATGCTCCGAACCCCCTCTACGTTGCGCATGGGCCTCCTTTTATATGCTAAAGGGGTCACCGACAGGTGGCAACGTAGGCGAGGGCAAAAATGGAAAAGGAGTTGTGGTTGGTACAACTACTAGAATAGTGTATCCTACCTAACCCTGACGGCAGGGGACAAGGGCATTAAATGCCCCTCTGTGTCGCCCAAACAATGCATAAAAAGGACCGTTAGGGGCGCCACCGCTTGCCACGATGGCAATCTTGTCAGCGCCGCTTGCCACCTCACACCGCTGGCTGCACAGCCTCTTGCCACGCGCGCCTGGAGCGGCCCCAGGGCGACACGTTGGTGGATGCGCTGGAGCGCGGGTACAGAGTGGTAGCTTGCCGCGGCAAGCGCCTTGTCGCGGTCGTTGTCTTGTCGCGTCCGGAAGCTTGCCGCTCGCCGGGCCTTGCCGGGACACGAGGCGCGTCGCGGCAAGTTCCTTGAGATGCCTTGGCTGGCCTTCCCGGCAAGCTCCACTTGCCGGGGTCTTGTCTCCTTGGCTTGAACACTTTGTTCTTGAATGGCTCCAAAGGAACCACGGAGGACCTTGGCGGTCACCCGGCAAGCCTTGCCGCGGGGCGCTGCGACTGCCCGTGCACAAGTTCGGGATACTAGGGTACCCCTACTTTAGTACACCGACAGGAGCCCCCGGGCCTGGGCCACACACGGTGCCGAGCTCTGTTGGGCCAGGCCCAAAACAGGGCACGGGCACGCGCGGCTTGGGTCCACGCCATATCCTGCTCCGTATCCACCGCGCCCTCCCCTAACGGCACGCGTTAATTGCGGCGTCGTGGGAGAGATCGTGGGTGGTTCTTTATTCGGAAAAATGGAACGTCCTCCCCCTCCCTCTTTATAAGCAGAGGAAACAGGGGCAGTTCGCCCATCTTGCCCGTTGCTACTTCCAATCTCAGAAATCTCCGCCGCTCCCCCCTTCTTCCAAAGCCAAGAGAGAGCAGCGCTCCGCCCCCCATCGTCGCCGGCGCCACCAACGCCTTCGATCTCCCCCACCACCTCCGCCATGGCTCCGAAAACCGGGAAGGCTGTGAAGTCGGCCGAGGCGCTGCAGATCGAGGCGCTGCGAAAGGAGCGGGCAACTTTCAACCCCGAGCTCGCTGCGAAGGAGCTGAGGGAGTGGTACTACCTCTTCTGGTCGACGGAGACGCGAGCGCACCCGCGCACGAAGGTACTCTCCGCCGCCGCTTCAGAACGAGCTCCGAACGGATACCCTTTCTTCGCGCTGTTCTTCTATTGCGGGCTCTGCCCGCCTTTCTCTGAATTCTTCTGCGATATCATGAACACCTACGGGTTCCACCTCCTTGATTTCACCCCCAATGTTGTTCTGACCATGGCAGTTTTCGCACATCTCTGCAAAAACTTTGTCGGAGTCCACCCAAACGTAGCTCTTTTCTGCCACTTCTTTATGCCCCGGGTCGAGAGAGGAGAGCCTTTAGCCGGCGGAATCGCCTGGATCTCGAGAGCCGGCAAGAAGGAAGCTTATCTGGAGGGGGAGCTCCGCAGCAAATGGGAGGAGTGGAGAGCAGAATGGTGTTGGATTGTTGAGGAGAATCCGCAGCCATTCACCGCCTAGCGCCAAGCCCCAGTAGTGCGCGGCAACGATTGGAGCGGCTTGGCCCCGGAGGACGATAGGCTGAAGATCGCCATCACCCGGATCCTGCGCCTCAGGCTTGCCGGGCTTACTGTAGGCGCCGTTGGTGCAGACTTTCTTCGCCGCCGCATCGCCCCCCTGCAAGAGAGGAGGAGACCCGCCTGGGAGTTCGGGGGCCCGGCGGACATCATGAGGCTGCGTCCGGGCCTCAACTTCAACTTCACTGTCTTGGAGTTGGACGCGATGCTCAAGGAGCTGTTCAAGCACGATCCTCAGCATCCTGAATGGTTCAGGCTGCCGCAGGGCGTCGTCCCTTTGTGCAACAATTCCTTGCTCGATCGCATCCGCGCAATGATGCCGCAGTGCGATTCGCATGGAATTGTTCCAACTTGGCAAGAGCCCGCAGACGACGTCGTGCAGCAGTTCTTCGATGGCTTGGTGGAGGTGGCGATCTGCTCCGATGAACAGAAGAGCCTCACCTGCGACACCACCGATGCCGAGATGCGGCGCATCGCCACTAGGGCGGAAGAGGCGGCGGCAGCCGCTGCCGCGGGTGAGTTCGGATTCACCGTGGAGGAGGCAGAGGCAGCAGAGGCGGCAAGCCTTGCCGATCGAGATGAGCTTGCCAGAGAGCTTGCCGGCGAGGGAGAGCTTGCCGAGCCTGAAGCCGAGTCGAGCGAGCCCGCCGAGGGTGCGAGCGGCCCGCCATCTTCAAGCAGCTTGCCGCAAGCAGAGCCCCCGGCTCCACCAAGAAGGCGTCTCCGCAGGGCTGGGGACGTAGCAGGGCGGCAGACGGGTCAACAGCCGCCGCGCCACGCGACACGCTCCGCCGCGACAAGCACTATTGTCGCGGGAGCGTCTCACGCCGCTGCGGCAACTGGAGCGGGGTCCTCCCGGACCGCCGCTTCTGATCCTGCCGCTGCCCCCGCCAAGCGGTCAAGGGAGCCTACTCCTCCGCCTCGTCGCGCCGAAAGAGGGCCAGACTTCGACCTCTCCGCGCTCAGCTCCAACGAGGAAGAAGAAGAGTAAGATTCTTTGTTGTACTTGTAGTTCTTCAATTTTTGCTGTTTTGTCTTGTATCTGATTTGCTTTACTCTGAATCCATTCCTTTTTAGGACGCTGGCCCAGAGAGCGGCGAAGAGAGCCAAGGCCCCAGTGATTGTCATCGAGGACGAGCCCACCGCGACAGCAGGGGGCGCACCCGAGACCACCTTGCCGGACCCGGCAACTACTCCCCGAAGCAGCCCCCAGCGCAGCCCCTAGCGTAAGTAGATGGTTTACTTTCCGCTGTTCGGCGCGCATGGGTGCTCTTTCTTCGCTGACATCTGATTACTGATTTGTGTAGGAGCAGAGCAGCCTCACCAGGAGCAACCGGAAGCCGCCCCTGAGATGCTATCTGCTTCGACTACACCGCCAAGGGAGGATTCCCCAGCAAGGGAGCGTTCTCCGGCAAGGGAGAAGTCTTCGGCAAGGGACAGTTCTCCGGCAAGGTACGGTTCTCCGGCAAGGGACGACACCAACGACCCCCCCGGTGGTGGAGCCCATGACTGCAGATCCCAGTACAGGTAACCCTTCTTGCTTGAAAACTTCCCTTGTGTTTTTCTTATTCTGATCTTCTTCTGATCTTCTTTTTGGATATTTGCTTGACTTTTTCTCTCTTTTCCCGGCCGTCAGATCCATCTTCCATGGAGCCGATGGAGACCGAGGCCATCGGCGAGGAGAACGCGTGCGGCAACACCAACGATGCCGCTGCCACCGAAGGAGAAGCCGGCGCTGCTGATCCCGCCGGCGAGGAGGCCGCCAAAGCTGCCGCCGCAGGAGCTGGCGAGGGATCCGGCGATCGCACTGACGGCCTCGAGGCCGCAGGAGCGCAAGGCGCTATGCCGACCGCCGATCCCTCCGCCGCTGCCGCAGCGTCAGGCTCCAAGGAGCCCCAGCCCGGCGCCTACTTGAAGGCCGGCGATGGTGTCTTCATCAAGCTCCCCTGGGCGTCAAGCTCCAGGGCGCCGGTCGAAGGAGAAGTCTTTGACGGAGAAGTGCTCGCCTCCGCTGGGCTGACGCTGGTTGACGCACCGAGCAGCAGCAGCGGCGAGCCTGAGGAGGAACAGCTGCTGCGGAGGCTGCTGTCGCTCTACCGCACCCGACAAGCTAAGGTGGAATCCCGGGAAGCGCTTGTCGCGCAGGCGGGAGTGGATATTGAGAAGCATGCGGAGGAGCTCCGGAGCCGCAATCAGGAAGCCCTCCGGTCCATTGCAGAGGAGCGGGCGCAACTTGTCGAGGCGAGGAAAGCCTTCCTCCTCGAGAAGGCCGAAGCTGAAGAGCAGCAGCGGCTTGCCGCCGAGGAGCTGTTTGCGCGGGAAGGCGAGTTGGCGCAACGGAAGGTTAATCTTGACAGCCATGAGGAGGAGCTTGCCGCGCGCGAGGAAACATTTGGCGGGGCTCTCAAGGAAGCAAAGGATGCTGCCGCAGCTGCCGAGGCCGCCAAGAAGGAGCTGGAGACAAAGGTGGCGCAGCTGGAGGCCGATCTCAAGGCGAGGGGCGAAGAGCTTGCCGCGCTCCAGCGCGAGCGTGAGAAGGACGCCCGCGCCCATGGCGAGCTACAGGGTCGTCTCGTCGAGAAGGGCAAGGAGCTGAGCACCACCAAGGACTCCAACACTGATCTTGAGTTGAAGCTGGCTACTTTGACCGAGACGCTGGACGGCTCCAAGGAGCGGGAGGTGGCCTTGAAGGAGGAGATCAAGGCCAACGAAGCGCTGCTGATGAGGGCCGCCGAAACCCAGAACACTTTTAGGGAGACTGTGGAGCTCTGGATAGAGGGTCTCGTAAATATCGCCGCAGTCATCGACGAGGAGCTGGCGCAGCTGGGGATGGAGGATTTCGGGTATTCCTCCGATGAGAACCTGCAGCCCAGCGCCAAGCTCACTCTGTTCTTCAAGGGCGTGGCGACGGCACTCCAGCGACTCCGGGAAAGGATCCCAAAGCAGCTGGCCGACGAGTCGCGCACGATCTGCGCGAGAGTTCTGCAAAAGGTGTTGGTGAAGGTGGCCTTCCGCAACCCAGGCCTCAACCTCACCAACGTCCTCAAGAAGCTGCCGGCGGATGCTGATCTGTAAGAGCTCAAGGCCCTTGTCGCACCCATTGTGGACAAGGTGAACGAGGTCAAGAGGGTTGATGGCGACCGCGTAGATTAGGCCGCCCGTTTCCTCCTTTCCTTGTCGCTGCTAGCCATGTTATGAGAACAATCTATTAGAGCTGCGACATGTTATCTTGTAATATAACTTTATTTTGGGCAATATTCGCTACGTTATTCCCTTTACTTGATTCCTTCCCTTGTATGTTTTTACCCTACGCTTTTAGGGAACTTGTCAGCGCGGGCACCTTTGCCGCGAGCGCTGAGTGCGGAACGTCAGCAGCCTGCTGGCGGTGCCGCTACCGACAAGAAACCTTGTCGCAACTAGTCGCAGCACACTTAAGTTGTTGAGCGGACTCGAAACAAAGTAAGGGCGCAACTAGCTACGAGTTGGTTCCTCCGCGCACAGGTTTTCCATACAAAGCACGGTCGTTCGAGGAAGATAACTTAAAAATTTTAAAACTGATTGCTCAAGCTTTGGCTACTTAGCTTTTCTGTCGTTTGCGTCCCGGCAAGGCGAAACTTTCTTGAACGACGCCTGGTCCACACCATTATCTTCTCCTTCCCCCCGGCAAACTTGTGGGTGGGGGAACCTTCCTTTCTGTGAGAAAAAGAAAGAAGAGAAAATAAAGATATGGAGCCTTATGGCTCGTTATTGCTTACCGACGGGAGGTGCTGCACAAAATGTCAGATAACACATGCAAAAAATAGAAAGCATGAAATTGACAAGATGTGCGGAGCACATGAGCTTTATTTATGCACGGGGTCTGCGCCCGGCTTTGTACAAAGGATTACATGCAACATCGGCAAGACTTGTACAAAAGGTGGTTGCCGGAACAGGTTCCGACAACCGCGCCTTATGGGTAAAATTTACGAAGATGCTCAATGCTCCAGGAGTTGCTCACCGGAAAGCCATCTTCGGTCTCAAGGCGGACAGCGCCAGGCCTAGTGACTCATTTCACCCTGTAAGGGCCTTCCCACTTCGGCGTCAACTTGTTGGAATTCTTGGCGGACTGAACGCGCCGAAGAACAAGGTCGCCTTCCTCGAGACTTCTGGCATTAACTTTGCGGCTATGGTAGCGGCGCAAAGCTTGCTGGTATCGAGCAGCTCGTACAGCAGCCTGAAGACGGTCTTCCTCAAGGAGAAGCGCGTCATCTTGTTGCAGCTGCTCTTGCTCAAGCTCATCATAAGCGAGCACTCGAGGCGACCCATATACGAGTTCCGTGGGGAGAACTGCCTCTGCTCCATAGACTAGAGCGAAAGGTGTCTCGCCAGTGGCTCGATTTGGCGTCGTCCTGATCGACCAAAGAACCACTAGCAGCTCCTCAATCCAGTTCTTTCCGCACTTGTGCAGCCTGTTGAAAGTTCTGGTCTTGAGCCTGCGCAGCACTTCAACATTTGCCCTCTCCGCTTGACCGTTGCTTCTCGGATGAGCAACAGAAGCGAAGCAGACCTTGGCGCCAAGATCTTGGACGTACTGCATGAAGGTGCAGCTCGTGAATTGCGTGCCGTTGTCGGTGATGATCCTGTTAGGGACTCCGAAACGGCAAACAATCGACCTGAAGAACTTGACTGCTGACTGTGCTGTCACCTTCCTCACTGCTTCCACTTCCGGCCACTTTGTGAACTTGTCGATTGCAACGTACAAGTACTCAAAGCCCCCGACAGCTCGGGGAAAGGGGCCGAGGATGTCGAGCCCCCAGACCGAAAATGGCCAGGATAAAGGGATCGTCTGGAGAGCTTGAGCTGGCTGGTGTATCTGCTTGGAATGGAACTGGCAGGCTTCACACTTGGTTGCTTGTGCAGTTGCATCCTGGAGGGCTGTCGGCCAAAAGAAACCTTGCCGGAACGCTTTGCCGGCAAGTGCTCTTGCGCCAATGTGGTGGCCACATATGCCTCCATGTATCTCCGCCAACAGCTTTTGTCCATCTTCCCGGTGAATACACTTCAATTTCACACCGTTGAATCTTCTTCTGTACAGTGTGTTGTCGACAAACTGGTACATACTTGACTGCCGGGCTACTCTTTCTGCTTCTTCTTGCTCCTCGAGAAGTTCTCTTGTCTGAAGGAAACAGACAATCTGCTGTGCCCATGCTGGAGCTTGCGGCTCGACAACAAGGACTAAAGGCACATATGCTGCTGCGGGAACATCCGCTTCTACGGCGAGAATCTGTGGCTCAGCCAGAGCTTGATGTTCCCCGGCAAGCTTGTCGGAGCAAAACTTGTCGGGAGCGTCTACTTCAACGGAACAAACCCTAGGGCTTGTTGGAGCAGACTGCTCCTCAGCACTCTTGGTGTTGATCTTGGGGACCTTCTTGGCGGCGGCTTCGGGGAGCTCTGCCGGAAAATAGTCACCAGAAATCAACTTCCTCTTCTTGCTCTGTCCAGTTGATGTTGTTACGGTCGGTTGAGTTAGTTTGAGCACAAAGATCCTTGGTTCCATAGGTAACTTAAGTGCAGCGCACTTTGACAGGCCATCAGCAATGTCGTTCTGAGCTCTCGGAACATGTTCCATTTGGAGGCCATCAAAGTGCTCTTCTAACTTTCTCACTTCATCAACATAAGCTTCCATCAATGGACTCTGATAATTCTTGTTCACTTGGCGGACGACAAGCTGCGAGTCACCCCTGACAATGAGCTTCTTGATCCCAAGGTCTGCCGCGATCCTGAGACCGGCAAGCAAACCTTCATACTCTGCGGTATTGTTTGTCGCTTGCTCCTTGGGAAAGTGCATCTGGACTACGTACTTGAGGTACTCCCCGGTGGGTGCTACAAGCAGCACGCCCGCACCGGCGCCTTGCAGCGAGAAGGCACCATCAAAGTACATCAGCCACTCTTTGCTTGCTTCCTTGACGGGGATGCTCGTTTCTGGAGTTTCTTCATCTGGTGCTGGCGTCCACTCTGCTATGAACTCTGCCAATGCTCTACTTTGGATAGTTGAAGTGCTCTCGAACTTAAGGCCAAAGCTTGACAGTTCCAGTGCCCACTCGACAATCCTGCCTGTTGCTTCTGGATTTTACAGTATCCTCTTCAGCGGAAAACGAGTGACAACTGTGATCTCATGTGCTTGGAAGTAATGGCGCAGCTTTCTCGAGGCCATGAGAAGGCCGAAAAGCAATTTCTGCACACCAGAGTACCTCGACCTAGCCCCCTGCAGAAGGGAACTGACAAAGTAAACTGGGCGCTGCACCATTTTCTTCTGCACCTCCTCATGTGTCTGCGCAGATCCATCCTTGTCGGGACCAGAGCTTGCCGGTGAAGCCCCCTGCTTGTCGCTGGATGCGCCTGCCGTGGTTGCTGGCTCATCATCCGCCTCCCTCTCCGCTACTAACGCAACACTAACCACTTGATTGGTTGCCGCTAAATACAGCAGGAACTTCTCTTGTGGCTTAGGTGCGACAAGTATAGGAGTGGAGGACAGGTATCTCTTCAAGTCCTCCAGCGCAGGCTCCGCTTCCGGAGTCCATTTCATTGGACCTGCCTTTTTCAATATTTTGAAAAACGGCAGGGCTCGCTCAGCAGACTTAGAGATAAACCTGCTGAGAGCAGCCACGCAACCGGCAAGTCTTCGTACATCCTTGACGCGCTTCGGTGCTTCAATCTGCTCAATGGCCTTGATCTTGTCGGGATTGGCTTCAATTCCCCGCTGAGACGCGAAGAACCCGAGAAGCTTGCCGGAGGGGACTCCAAACACGCACTTCTCGGGGTTAAGCTTGAGGTTGATCTTGCGCAGATTTGCAAAGGTTTCGTCCAAATCCTGAATCAGAGTTGCTCTGTCCTTGCTCTTGACCACTATGTCATCCATGTAGGCTTCCACATTTCTGTGCATCTGTGGCTCAAAATCTTGATGGACTACTCTTGCAAATGTTGAACCAGCATTCTTTAATCCGAAAGGCATCCGTATGAAACAGTAAGTGCCACATGGAGTGATGAATGCGGTCTTCTCCTCATCCTCTTCTGCCATGAAAATCTGATGGTATCCTGAGTATGCGTCGAGAAATGAAAGCAAGTCACATCCGGCCGTGGAGTCAACAATCTGGTCGATGCGCGGCAAGGGAAATGGGTCTTTGGGACAAGCTTTATTAACATCAGTAAAGTCAATACAAAGCCTCCATTTCCCGTTTGCCTTGCGCACGACTACAGGATTGGCCAACCACGTATGATGGAGCACTCCTCTGACAAGGCCTGCTGCTTCCAACTTCTTGATTTCTTCTGCAATGAATTCTTGGCGCTCCACTGCTTTTTTCCTGACTTTCTGCTTGACGTGCCGCGCATGAGGACAGACGGCAAGATGGTGCTCGATTACTTTCCTGGGAACACCGGGGATGTCATACGGTTGCCATGCAAACACGTCGACGTTCGCCCGCAGGAAAGCAACGAGCGCGCTTTCCTATTTAGGGTCAAGAGTGGCACTGATGGTGAAGGTACCACCAGTGCCGTCCTCCTTGGTGGACACCTTCTTGGTCTCTGGCGGAGCTGCCTTCGTCTTCTTACACTTGCCGGTGGAGCTCGATGGTGCGTCCTCAACGGTAGCGCAGCACTCCGAAGAGGTGCGCTTGCCGGAGTGGGCATCAGAACTCTTGCCGGACTTGGCCTTCTTCTTCCCCCCGGGAGCTTCAGCGGCAAGTGACTTGCGATCTGCTGCAGCTGCTACTTCCCGGTAGATCTTGTCGATGCAGATAAGAGCATCCTTCTTGTCGCCAGGGACAGAGATGACACTTATCGGGCCTGGCATCTTTAGCATGTTGTAAGCATAGTGAGAGGCTGCCATGAACTTGGCCAGCGCTGGACGGCCGAGTATCCCATTGTAAGGCAATGGAAAATCAGCAACGTCAAAAGTTACCCTCTCAGTCCTGAAGTTCAACTCGCTGCCAAATGTCACCGGCAACGTGATCTTTCCCTTTGGCTTGCTCCTTCCCGGGTTGATTCCTTGGAATGTGCCGGTCTCTTCGAGCTCGCTGTCAGGGATCTGGAGTTTCTGGAGTACCGCGGAGGAGATCAGGTTCAAGCCGGCCCCGCCGTTAACTAGCATCTTAGTGACCTTGAGGTTGCGGATAGTTGGTGAGACCAACATCGGTAAACAGCCGACCGCAGTTATGCGATCACGGTGGTCCTCAATATCGAAGATGATAGGCGTGCTGGACCATTTCAGAGGCTTGCGTGACTCGACGGGTGGTTCTGCCGCATTGACTTCCCGCACCCACTGCTTGAGCTGGCGGTGCGAACTATGCAAAGAAGCACCGCCGTCAACTCATAGGACCTCTGTGGCTTTCTGGAACTCCTGCTCATCGGCCTCATCATCATCCATATCTTCGTCTTCGTCGTCATCTTCATCCTTGTCGCGGCCGCGGGGAGGTCTGTCTCCTTGCCGCTGCTTGGCCTTGCCGCGGCATCCTCCCCGGCCGGAACGTTTCTTGTCGGATCCTCCAGTACCTTCTTGGGCCTTCTCCTTGTCGCGTCGCTCGTACTCAGCCTTTTGCTGCTCGACAAGCTGCTCGACCTTCTTGCAGCTCTGGAGATCATGGCCCTTGGTGCGGTGGATCTTGCAGTACTGCTTGCCGGAGCCGTCCTGCTTGTCGGCGGCCGCCACAGCCTCGCCGGGGGGTACCAGCTTTGGCTTTCTCGGCGCCACCTCCGTTGCCGGACTGCTCAACAACTAGCACGTCTTTGCCTTTCCTCTTCCTGTTGTTCCGTCGCCGGTTTCTCCTTGCCGGGGCGGCATCCTCGCTGTCAGATCCT
Source organism: Triticum dicoccoides (assembly GCF_002162155.2). Taxonomy (NCBI): domain Eukaryota; kingdom Viridiplantae; phylum Streptophyta; class Magnoliopsida; order Poales; family Poaceae; genus Triticum; species Triticum dicoccoides. The sequence continues at coordinate 222,082,446 of NC_041385.1, forward strand.
CCTACTTCTGCATTCTCTCCGGGGAGTCTCCTCCCTTCCTCAGCACGTGCACACCTGTCGGCCAGGGCGTATAGCTCACTGACGTCTCTGATCTTGCACATCACCATCTCCTCCCGCATCCTGATGACCGCGACAGGGTGGACATCTGGGATTGTGTGCTGTACACGGCAGAATCTCTGAGTGTACTTGCGCAGGGACTCTCCTTCCTTCTGGACGAGTATGTGAAGGTCGCTCTCTTGGCCATGAGGTTTGTAGCCGCCCGTAAAGGCGCCGACAAACTGATGGCACAGATCTGCCCAGGAGGATATGGAGTTGTCCGGCAAGTGCATGAGCCAGGATCTGACATTGGGCTTGAGTACCAGCGGGAAGTAGTTGGCAAGGATCTTGTCGTCCCGTCCCCCGGCAGCTTGCACCGTGATGGTGTAGATGCTGAGGAACTCCGACGGATGCGTCCTACCGTCGTACTTCTCTGGTACGTCTGGCTTGAAATTCTTCGTGCTGGGCCACTGGACTTGCCGCAGCTCACGAGTGAACGCAGGGAAACCTACCACGTATGGCAAGCCGCCTGGTTCCCCTGGCGCATGCATGTCGACAGTGGGCCCAGCGCGCTGGTCCGATTGACGCCGCGCTTCTCTTCGGCGCTCGATGCGAGTACGAGCGTCTTCTTGTTGTTGTTCGTGAAGAACTTGGCGCTGATCGCGACGAGCTCGTGGATCTGACGACGCAGTGGAGTCGGTGTTGAGGTTGACCCGGCGAGTCGGCGATCTCGGCCTTCGGGGCAGAGAGTGCACGGTGGTCGCAGCCCCACCGGTTTTGTCGCCATCGGCTCATGCCTGGCAATCTTGCCGCGACTTCGATGTACTCGGTTGCCGTGGAGTGTCGCCGTTGGCGAAGCCAATGAGACTCTGAATGGTGGCCCTCCAATCGTCGATCTTGTCCGCCGTTGGAGGGTAATCCAGGAGCAGTTGAGCTCGGGCCAACGCTTCCTCCGAAGTTTTGGGTGGCGGTGGCGAACAGTGCGAGGAGCGGGATATGCTCGGACTTCTAATTATGTTAGAAGGAGCAGGATCCCGTCCAGGCGACCGTGTCTTTCTCGTACCAGCATGTTGGCGCGCATGCTGGTCTTGAGCATCCCGAGATCCACCAGCTTGATCTCGGTCCAACGAACGTATGGTACCGCGAATACCATGACGCTGTCGGTCCCGCGCCTCCTGAGATGGGCGTGGTGCATGTACGGACGCCGAGGTTTGCGCAGCCTTGTCCTTGGACCTGGCGGCAGCGTGAGCTCCCTCCTCGACGCCCGTTCCTCCGCCAGCGTCTACCCTACCACCCGTTTGCTCCGGTGGCGGTGGGATCGACGTGGACGGGGCAGGCACCTCCGAAGCCTTCTTCTTCGGTGGCATGTCGATGAAGAAGATGAAGATCTAGCTCGCGTGAACGCCGGATCGGGTTCACACAACCTCGACGCCCCCTACCTGGCGCGCCAAAGATGTCGTGGGAACGAACACCTATGGGAACGGAGCCCCTTACGGTTCGGCGGGGGGCGGAGATCGCACGAAGAGCGGATCGAGACGAAGCACACGAGCGGTTTACCCAGCTTCGGAGCTCTCCGAAGAGATAATACTCCTACTGCTACTTTGTGGTTGTATTGTGTTCTTGCTCGAGAGCGTGAGTGTTTTCTGGTTTCGAATGCTCCGAACCCCCTCTACGTTGCGCATGGGCCTCCTTTTATATGCTAAAGGGGTCACCGACAGGTGGCAACGTAGGCGAGGGCAAAAATGGAAAAGGAGTTGTGGTTGGTACAACTACCTGAATAGTGTATCCTACCTAACCCTGATGGCTGGGGACAAGGGCATTAAATGCCCGTCTGTGTCGCCCAAACAGTGCATAAAAAGGACCGTTAGGGGCGCCACCGCTTGCCACGATGGCAATCTTGTCAGCGCCGCTTGCCACCTCGCACCGCTGGCTGCACAGCCTCTCGCCACGCGCGCCTGGAGCGGCCCCAGGGCGACACGTTGGTGGATGCGCTGGAGCGCGGGTACAGAGTGGTAGCTTGCCGCGGCAAGCGCCTTGCCGCAGTCGTTGTCTTTTCGCGTCCGGAAGCTTGCCGCTCGCCGGGCCTTACCGGGACGCGAGGCATGTCGCGGCAAGTTCCTTGAGATGCCTTGGCTGGCCTTCCCGGCAAGCTCCTCTTTCCGGGGTCTTGTCTCCTTGGCTTGAACACTTTGTTCTTGAATGGCTCCAAAGGAACCATGGAGGACCTTGGCGGTCACCCGGCAAGCCTTGCCGCGGGGCGCTGCGACTGCCCGTGCACAAGTTCGGGATACTAGGGTACCCCTACTCTAGTACACCGACACTTAGCAATAAGCTTGGCAGGAAGGTACCAAAGTAATCCAGGAGTGGATCACTGGACAGCGGTCAAGAACATCCTGAAATACCTGAAAAGGACTAAGGATATGTTTCTCGTATATGGAGGTGACAAAGAGCTAGTCGTAAATGGTTACGTCGATGCAAGCTTTGACACTGATCCGGACGATTCCAAATCGCAAACCGGATACGTGTTTATATTAAATGGTGGAGCTGTAAGTTGGTGCAGTTCTAAACAAAGCGTCGTAGCGGGATCTACATGTGAAGCGGAGTACATAACTGCTTCTGAAGCAGCAAATGAAGGAGTCTGGATGAAGGAGTTCATTTCCGATCTAGGTGTCATACCTAGTGCATCGGGACCAATGAAGATCTTCTGTGACAATACTGGTGCAATTGCCTTGGCAAAGGAATCCAGATTTCACAAGAGGACCAAGCACATCAAGAGACGCTTCAATTCCATTCGGGACCAAGTCCAAGTGGGAGACATAGAAATTTGCAAGATACATACGGATCTGAATATTGCAGACCCGTTGACTAAGCCTCTCTCACGAGCAAAACATGATCAGCACCAAGACTCCATGGGTGTTAGAATCATTACTATGTAATCTAGATTATTGACTCTAGTGCAAGTGGGAGACTGAAGGAAATATGCCCTAGAGGCAATAATAAAGTTATTATTTATTTCCTCATATCATGATAAATGTTTATTATTCATGCTAGAATTGTATTAACCAGAAACATGATACATGTGTGAATACATAGACAAAACTATAGTCACTAGTATGCCTCTACTTGACTAGCTCATTAATCAAAGATGGTTATGTTTCCTAACCATAGACATGCGTTGTCATTTGATTAATGGGATCACATCATTAGAAGAATGATATGATTGACATGACCCATTCCGTTAGCCTAGCACTTGATCGTTTAGTATACTGCTATTGCTTTCTTCATGACTTATACATGTTCTTGTAACTATGAGATTATGCAACTCCCGTTTACCGGAGGAACACTTTGGGTGCTACCAAACGTCACAACATAACTGGGTGATTATAAAGGAGTACTACAGGTGTCTCCAAAGGTACATGTTGGGTTGGCGTATTTCGAGATTAGGTTTTGTCACTCCGATTGTCGGAGAGGTATCTCTGGGCCCTCTCGGTAATGCACATCACTATAAGCCTTGCAAGCAATGTAGCTAATGAGTTAGTTACGGAATGATGCATTACGTAACGAGTAAAGAGACTTGCCGGTAACGAGATTGAACTAGGTATTGGATACCGACGATCGAATCTCGGGCAAGTAACATACCGATGACAAAGGGAACAACGTATGTTGTTATGCGGTTTGACTGATAAAGATCTTCGTAGAATATGTAGGAACCAATATGGGCATCCAGGTCCCGCTATTGGTTATTGACCGAGAATGGTTCTAGGTCATGTCTACATAGTTCTCGAACCCGTAGGGTCCGCACGCTTAACGTTACGATGACAGTTTTATTACGAGTTTATAAGTTTTGATGTACCGAAGTTTGTTCGGAGTCCCGGATGTGATCATGGACATGACGAGGAGTCTCGAAATGGTCGAGACATAAAGATTGATATATTGGACGACTATATTCGGACACCAGAAATGTTCC
>NC_041385.1:222086816-222121135 GCF_002162155.2 Triticum dicoccoides
CCCTCCTAGTAGGAGTAAGAAAGGAGGAGTCCTACTCCTACTAGGAGGAGGATTCCTCCTCCCTTGGCGCGCCCAAGGGGCCGGCCGACCTCCCCCCTTGCTCCTTTATATACGGGGGCAGGGGGGCACCCCATAGACACACAAGTTGATCTACGGATCATTCCTTAGCCATGTACGGTGCCCCCCTCCACCATATTCCACCTCGGTTATATCGTCGCGGAGTTTAGGCGAAGCCCTGCGCCGGTAGAACACCATCATCGTCACCACGCCGTCGTGCTGACGGAACTCATCTCCGGAGCTTTGCTGTATCGGAGGCCAGAGATCATCATCGAGCTGAACGTGTGCTGAACTCAGAGGCTTCGTACGTTAGGACTTTGGATCGGTCGGATCATGAAGACGTAGGACTACATCAACCGCGTTGTGCTAACGCTTCTGCTTACGGTCTACGAGGGTACGTGGACGAACACTCTTCCCTCTCGTTGCTATATCATCACCATGATCTTGCGTGTGCGTAGGAATTTTTTTGGAAGTACTACGTTCCCCAACAGGAACTCTCAATGAAAGCACCAATGTCGGTGTCAAAATCGGCGGATCTCGGGTAGGGGGTCCCGAACTGTGCGTCTAGGCGGATGGTAACAGGAGACAAGGGACATGATGTTTTTACCCAGGTTTGGGCCCTCTCGATGGTGGTAAAACCCTACTCCTGCTTGATTAATATTGATGATATGGGTAGTACAAGAGTGGATCTACCACGAGATCAAGGAGGCTAAACCCTAGAAGCTAGCCTATGGTATGATTGTTGTAATGGTTGTTCGTCCTACAGACTAAAACCCTCCGGTTTATATAGACACCGGAGAGGGCTAGGGTTACACAGAGTCGGTTACAATGGTAGGAGATCTACATATCCGTATTGCCAAGCTTGCCTTCCACGCCAAGGAAAGTCCCATCCGGACACGGGACGAAGTCTTCAATCTTGTATCTTCATAGTCTTGGAGTCTGGCCGATGATGATAGTCCGGCTATCCGGACACCCGCTAGTCCAGGACTCCCTCACTGATGGTAATGTAACTGTCTATAAAGCTCGACTTGTTGCGAAAGGTTTTCGACAAGTTCAAGGGGTTGACTACGATGAGACTTTCTCACCCGTAGCGATGCTTAAGTCTGTCCGAATCATGTTAGCAATTGCTGCATTTTATGATTATGAAATTTGGCAAATGGATGTCAAAATTGCATTCTTGAATGGATTTCTAGAAGAAGAGTTGTATATGATGCAACCAGAAGGTTTTGTTGAACCAAAAGGTGCTAACCAAGTGTGCAAGCTCCAGCGATCCATTTATGGACTGGTGCAAGCATCTCAGAGTTGGAATAAACGCTTTGATAGTGTGATCAAAGCATATGGTTTTATACAGACTTTTGGAGAAGCCTGTATTTACAAGAAAGTGAGTGGGAGCTCTGCAGCATTTCTGATATTATATGTAGATGACATATTATTAATTGGAAATGATATAGAATTTCTGGATAGCATAAAGGGATACTTGAATAAAAGTTTTTCTATGAAAGACCTCGGTGAAGCTGCTTATATATTGGGCATCAAGATTTATAGAGATAGATCAAGACGCTTAATTGGACTTTCACAAAGCACATACCTTGATAAAGTTTTAAAAAAATTCAAAATGGATCAGGCAAAGAAAGGGTTCTTGCCCGTGCTACAAGGTGTAAAGTTGAGTCAGACTCAATGCCCGACTACAGCAGAAGATAGAGAGAAAATGAAAGATGTTCCCTATGCTTCAGCCATAGGCTCTATCATGTATGCAATGCCGTGTACCAGACCTGACGTGTGCTTAGCAATAAGCTTGGCAGGAAGGTACCAAAGTAATCCAGGAGTGGATCACTGGACAACGGTCAAGAACATCCTGAAATACCTGAAAAGGACTAAGGATATGTTTCTCGTATATGGAGGTGACAAAGAGCTAGTCGTGAATGGTTACGTCGATGCAAGCTTTGACACTGATCCGGACGATTCTAAATCGAAAACCCGATACGTGCTTTTAATAAACGGTGGAGCTGTAAGTTGGTGCAGTTCTAAACAAAGCGTCGTGGCAGGATCTACATGTGAAGTAGAGTACATAGCTGCTTCGGAAGCACCAAATGAAGGAGTCTGGATGAAGGAGTTCATTTTCGATCTAGGTTTCATACCTAGTGCATCGGGACCAATGAAGATCTTCTGTGACAATACTGGTGCAATTGCCTTGGCAAAGGAATCCAGATTTCACAAGAGGACCAAGCACATCAAGAGACACTTCAATTCCATCCGGGACCAAGTCCAAGTGGGAGACATAGAGATTTGCAAGATACATATGGATCTGAATGTTGCAGACCCGTTGACTAAGCCTCTCTCATGAGCAAAACATGATCAACACCAAGACTCCATGGGTGTTAGAATCATTACTGTGTAATCTAGATTATTGACTCTAGTGCAAGTGGGAGACTGAAGGAAATATGCCCTAGAGGCAATAATAAAGTTATTATTTATTTCCTCATATCATGATAAATGTTTATTATTCATGCTAGAATTGTATTAACCGGAAACATGATACATGTGTGAATACATAGACAAACATAACGTCACTAGTATGCCTCTACTTGACTAGCTCATTAATCAAAGATGGTTATGTTTCCTAACCATAGACATGTGTTTGTTGGAAATATGCCCTAGAGGCAATAATAAATTAGTTATTATTACTATATTTCCTTGTTCATGATAATCATTTATTATCCATGCTATAATTGTATTGATAGGAAACTCAGATACATGTGTGGATACATAGACAACACCATGTCCCTAGTAAGCCTCTAATTGGCTAGCTCGTTGATCAATAGATGGTTACGGTTTCCTGACCATGGACATTGGATGTCATTGATAATGGGATCACATCATTAGGAGAATGATGTGATGGACAAGACCCAATCCTAAGCCTAGCACAAAGATCGTGTAGTTCGTATGCTAAAGCTTTTCAATGTCAAGTATCTTTTCCTTAGACCATGAGATTGTGCAACTCCAGGATACCGTAGGAATGCTTTGGGTGTACCAAACACCACAACGTAACTGGGTGGCTATAAAGGTGCACTGCAGGTATCTCCGAAAGTGTCTGTTGGGTTGGCACGAATCGAGACCGGGATTTGTCACTCTGGTAAACGGAGAGGTATCTCTAGGCCCACTCGGTAGGACATCATCATAATGTGCACAATGTGACCAAGGGGTTGATCACGGGATGATGTGTTACGGAACGAGTAAAGAGACTTGCCGGTAACGAGATTGAACAAGGTATCGGTATACCGACGATCGAATCTCGGGCAAGTACAATACCGTTAGACAAAGGGAATTGTATACGGGATCGATTGAGTCCTTGACATCGTGGTTCATCTGATAAGATCATCGTGGAACATGTGGGAGCCAACATGGGTATCCAGATCTCGCTGTTGGTTATTGACCAGAGAACGTCTCGGTCATGTCTACATGTCTCCCGAAGCCGTAGGGTCTACACACTTAAGGTTCGATGACGCTAGGGTTATAAAGGAAGTTTGTATGTGGTTACCGAATATTGTTCGGAGTCCCGGATGAGATTCCGGACGTCACGAGGAGTTCCAGAATGGTCCGCAGGTAAAGATTTATATATGGAAAGTTGTTGTTCGGGTTCCGGGAAAAGTTCGGGTTTTTTCGGTATTGTACCGGGAAGCTTCCAGAAGGTTCCGGAGGATTCCGGAGGGGTCCGGAGGTCCGGAAATTGTTCCACCACGTCCAATACAGTAGCATGGGCTGTAAGGGGGCGCCCTAGCCTTAATGGGCCAGGGGCACCAGCCCCCCCAAGGCCCATGCGCATGGGGAGGGAAAACCCTAAAGGGGGAGGGCCTCCACTTGACTTGGGAGGCACTCCTCCCCCCCTTGGCCGCCGCCCCCTCCTCAGATTGGATCTGAGGGGGCCGACCCCCCTCTCCCTTGCCCCTATATATATGTGGGGGGTGGGAGGGCAGCCGCACCACAAGTTCTGGCGCAGCCCTCCCCTCTCCCAAGTACTTCTCCTCTCCTGCGGTGCTTGGCGAAGCCCTGCTGGATCACCACGCTCCTCCACCACCACCACGCCGTTGTGCTGCTGTTGGATGGAGTCTTCCTCAACCTCTCCCTCTCTCCTTGCTGGATCAAGGCATGGGATACGTCACCGGGCTGTACGTGTGTTGAACGCGGAGGTGCCGTCCGTTCGGCACTAGGATCTCCGGTGATTTGGATCACGACGAGTACGACTCCTTCAACCCTGTTCTCTTGAATGCTTCCGCTTAGCGATCTACAAGGGTATGTAGATGCACTCTCCTTCCCCTCGTTGCTAGTCTCTCCATGGATAGATCTTGGTGACTCATAGGAAAATTTTGAATTTCTACTACGTTCCCCAACAGTGGTATCAGAGCTAGGTCTATTGCGTAGATTCTTTGCATGAGTAGAACACAAAGTAGTTGTGGGCGTTGATGTTGTTCAGTATGCTTACCGTTACTAGTCCAATCTTGATTCGGCGGCATCGTGGGATGAAGCGGCCCGGACCGACCTTACACGTACTCTTACGTGAGACAGGTTCCACCGATTGACATGCACTTGGTGCATAAGGTGGCTAGCGGGTGCCAGTCTCTCCCACTTTAGTCGGATCGAATTCGATGAAAAGGGTCCTTATGAAGGGTAAATAGCAATTGACATATCACGTTTCGGTTTGCGTAGGTAAGAAACGTTCTTGCTAGAAACCCATAGCAGCCACGTAAAACATGCAAACAACAATTAGAGGACGTCTAACTTGTTTTTGTAGGGTATGCTATGTGATGTGATATGGCCAAGAAGAATGTGATGAATGATATGTGATGTATGAGATTGATCATGTTCTTGTAATAGGAATCACGACTTGCATGTCGATGAGTATGACAACCGGCAGGAGCCATAGGAGTTGTCTTTATTTATTGTATGACCTGCGTGTCATTGAACAACGCCATGTAATTACTTTACTTTATTGCTAAACGCGTTAGCCATAGAAGTAGAAGTAGTCATTGGCGTGACAACTTCATGAAGACACGATGATGGAGATCATGATGATGGAGATCATGGTGTCATGCCGGTGACAAGATGATCATGGAGCCCCGAAGATGGAGATCAATGGAGCTATATGATATTTGCCATATCATGTCACTACTATATACTTGCATGTGATGTTTACTATGTTTATGCATCTTGTTTACTTAGAACGACGGTAGTAAATAAGATGATCCCTTACAACAATTTCAAGAAGTGTTCTCCCCTAACTGTGCACCGTTGCTAAAGTTCGTCGTTTCGAAGCACCACGTGATGATCGGGTGTGATAGATCCTTACGTTCACATACAACGGGTGTAAGACAGTTTTACACATGCAAAACACTTAGGATTAACTTGATGGGCCTAGCATGTACAGACATGGCCTCGGAACACAGAGACCGAAAGGTCGAGCATGAGTCGTATGGAGGATACGATCAACATGAAGATGTTCACCGATGATGACTAGTCCGTCTCACGTGATGATCGGACATGGCCTAGTTGACTCGGATCATGTAATCACTTAGATGACTAGAGGGATGTCTATCTGAGTGGGAGTTCATAAGATGAACTTAATTATCCTGAACATAGTCAAAATATCTTTGCAAATTATGTTGTAAGCTCGCGCTTTAGTTCCACTGTTTAGATATGTTCCTAGAGAAAATATAGTTGAAAGTTGACAACAGCGATTATGCGGACAGTAGAAAGCTTATGTCCTTAATGCACCGCTCAGTGTGCTGAACCCCAAACGTCATTTGTGGATGTTGCGAACATCAGACATACACGTTTTGATAACTACATGATAGTTCAGTTAAACGGTTTAGAGTCGAGGCACCAAAAGACGTTTTCAAAACATCGCGGAACTTATGAGATGTTTCGAGGGCTGAAACTGAGATTTCAGGCTCGTGCCCACGTCAACAGGTATGAGATCTCTGATGATTCTCATAGCCTGCAAACTAAGGGAGAAAAGCTCAATTGTTGAGCTTGTGCTCAGATTGTCTGAGTGCAACAATCACTTGAATCGAGTGGGAGTTGATCTTCCAGAAGAGATAGTGATGTATCTCCAAAGTCATTGCCATCAAGCTGCTAGAGCTTCGTGATGAACTATAACATATCAGGGATAGATATGATGATCCTTGAGGTATTCGCGATGTTTGACACCGCGAAAGTAGAAATCAAGAAGGAGCATCAATTGTTGATGGTTGGTGAAACCACTAGTTTCAAAAAGGGGCAAGGGCAAGAAGGGATACTTCATGAAACGGCAAATCAGCTGCTGCTCTAGTGAAGAAACCCAAGGTTGAACCCAAACCCGAGACTAAGTGCTTCTATAATAAGGGGAACAACCACTGGAGCAGGGTTACCCTAGATACTTGGTAGATAAGAAGGCAGGCAAGGTCGATAGAAGTATATTGGATATACATTATGTTAATGTGTACTTTACTAGTACTCCTAGTAGCACCAGGGTATTAGATACCGGTTCGGTTGCTAAGTGTTAGTAACTCGAAATAAAAGCTACGGAATAAACGGAGACTAGCGAAAGGTGAGCTGACGATATGTGTTGGAAGTGTTTCCATGTTTGATGTGATCAAACATCGCACGCTCCCTCTACCATCAAGATTAGTATTAAACCTGAATAATTGTCATTTGGTGTTCGCATTGAGCATAGACATGATTGGATTATGTCTATCGCAATACGGTTATTCATTTAAGGAGAATAATGGTTACTCTATTTATTTGAATAATACCTTCAATGGTCTTGCACCTAAAGGAATGGTTTATTGAATCTCGATCGTAGTGATACACATTTTCATGCCAAAAGATATAAGATAGTAATGATAGTACCACTTGTGGCACTGCCATGTAAGTCATATTGGAGTAAAACGCATGAAGAAGTTCCATGTTGATGGATCTTTGGACTCACTCATTTTGAAAAGTTTGAGACATGCGAACCATGTCTATTGGTGTATACGCATGAAGAAACTCCATGCAGATGGATCGTTTGGACTCACTTGATTTTGAATCGCTTGAGATATGCAAATCATACCACATGGGCAAGATGACTAAAAGGCCTCGTTTTTCCAGTAAAATGGAACAAGATAGCAACTTGTTGGAAGTAAACACATTTTATGTGAGCAGTCCAATGAGTGCTGAGGCATGCAGTGAATATCGTTATGTTCTTACTTCACAGATGATTCGAGTAGATGTTGAGTATATTTACTTGATGAAACACAAGTCTGAATTATTGAATGGTTCAAGTAATTTCAGAGTGAAGTTGAAGATCATCGTGACAAGAGGATAAAATGTCTATGATATGATCATAGAGATGAGTATCTGAGTTATGAGCTTTGGCACGCAATTAAGACATTGTGGAAATTGTTTCACAATTAATACCGCCTGGAACACCATAGTTTGATGGTGTGTCCAAACATCATAGTTGCACCCTATTGGATATGGTGCGTACCATGATGTCTCTTATCGAATTACCACTATCGTTTACGGATTAGGCATTAGAGACAACCACATTCACTTTAAATATGGCACCACGTAATTCCGTTGAGATGACACCATATGAACTATGGTTTAGAGAAACCTAAGCTGTCATTTCTCAAAGGTTTGGGGCTGCGACGCTTATGTGAAAAAGTTTCAGGTTGATAAGCTCGAACCCAAAGCGGATAAAATGCATCTTCATAGGACACCCAAAACAGTTGGGTATACCTCCTAATTCAGATCCGAAAGCAATAGGGATTGTTTCTTCAATCGGGTCCTTTCTCGAGGAAAAGTTTGTCTCGAAAAGTTGAGTGGGAGGATGGTGGAGACTTGATATGGTTATTGAACCGTCACTACAACTAGTATGTAGTAGGGCACAGGAAGTTGTTCCTGTGGCGGCTACACCAATTGAAGTAGAAGCTTATGATAGTGATCATGAAGTTTCGGATCAAGTCACTACCGTACCTCGTAGGGTGGCAAGGATGCGTACTACTTCAGAGTGGTACAGTAATCCTGTCTTGAAGGTCATGTTGCTAGACAACAATGAACCTACGAGCTATGGAGAAGCAATGGTGGGCCCAAATTCCGACAAATGGTTAGAAGCCATGAAATCCGAGATAGGATCCATGTATCAGAACAAAGCATGGACTTTGGTGGACTTGCCCGATGATCGGCAAGCCATTGAGATAAATGGATGTTTAAGAAGAAGACGGACGTGGACGGTAATTTCACCGTCTATAAAGCTCGACTTGTGGCGAAGAGTTTTTCACAAGTTCAAGGAGTTGACTACAATGAGATTTTCTCATCCGTAGCGATGCTTAAAGTCCGTCGGAATCATGTTAGCATTAGCTGCATTTATGAAATCTGGCAGATGGATATCAAAACGAGTTTCCTTACCCGTTTTCGTAAGGAAAGGTTGTATGTGATACAATAAGAAAGGTTTTGTCGATCCTAAGGATGCTAAAAGGTATGCTAGCTCCAGCGATCCTTCCATGGTCTGGAGTAAGCATCTCGGAGTTGGAATATGCACTTTGATAAGATGATCAAAGATTTTTGGTTTATACAAAGTTTATAAGAAACTTGTATTTCCAAAGAAGTGCTGATGAGTATATGTTGTTGACATATTGTTGATCAGAAATGATGTAGAATTTCTAGAAAGCATATAGGGTTATTTGAAAGTGTTTTTCAAGGGAAAACCTGGATTAAGCTGCTTGAACGTTGAGCATCAAGATCTATGAGGATAGATAAAAAATGCTTAATGGTACTTTCAAATGAGCACATACCTTCACATGATCTTGAAGGTGTTCAAGATGGATCAGTCAAAGAAGGAGTTCTTGCCTAAGTTGTAAGGTATGAAGTTAAGACTTAAAACTCGACCACAGCAGAAAAGAGAGAAAGGACGAAGGTCGTCCCCTATGTTTCAGACGTAGGCTCTATAGTATGCTATGCTGTGTACCGCACCGGAAGTGTGCCTTGCCATGAGTCAGTCAAGGGGTACAAGAATGATCCAGGAATGGATCATTGGACAACGGTCAAAATTGTCCTTGGAGTAAGTAAGGACATGTTTCTCGATTATGGAGGTGATAAAGAGTTCGGCGTAAAGGGTTACGCCGATGCAAGCTTTAACACCTATCCGAATGACTCTGAGTAGCAAACCGGATACGTATAGTGGAGCAACCATTTGGAATAGCTCCAAGTGGAGCATGGAAGCAGCATTTACCGAATGACCTAGAGATTTGCGAAGTACATACGGATTTGAATGTTGCAGACCCGTTGACTAAAACCTCTCTCACTAGCAAAACATGATCAAACCCCAGAACTCATTGAGTCTTAATCACATGGTGATGTGAACTAGTTTAGTGACACTAGTAAACTCTTTGGATGTTGGTCACATGGCGATGTGACCTGTGAGTGTTAATCACATGGCGATGTGAACTAGATTATTGACTCTAGTGCAAGTGGGAGACTGTTGGAAATATGCCCTAGAGGCAATAATAAATTGTTATTATTACTATATTTCCTTGTTCATGATAATCGTTTATTATCCATGCTATAATTGTATTGATAGGAAACTCAGATACATGTGTGGATACATAGACAACACCATGTCCCTAGTAAGCCTCTAATTGGCTAGCTCGTTGATCAATAGATGGTTACGGTTTTCTGACCATGGACATTGCATGTCATTGATAACGGGATCACATCATTAGGAGAATGATGTGATGGACAAGACCCAATCCTAAGCCTAGCACAAAGATCGTGTAGTTCGTATGCTAAAGCTTTTCAATGTCAAGTATCTTTTCCTTAGACCATGAGATTGTGCAACTCCCGGATACGTAGGAATGCTTTGGGTGTACCAAACACCACAACGTAACTGGGTGGCTATAAAGGTGCACTACAGGTATCTCCGAAAGTGTCTATTGGGTTGGCACGAATCGAGACTGGGATTTGTCACTCCGGTAAACGGAGAGGTATCTCTAGGCCCACTCGGTAGGACATCATCATAATGTGCACAATGTGACCAAGGGGTTGATCACGGGATGATGTGTTACGGAACGAGTAAAGAGACTTGCCGGTAACGAGATTGAACAAGGCATCGGTATACCGACGATCGAATCTCGGGCAAGTACAATACCGTTAGACAAAGGGAATTGTATACATGATCGATTGAGTCCTTGACATCGTGGTTCATCCGATGAGATCATCGTGGAACATGTGGGAGCCAACATGGGTATCCAGATCCCGCTGTTGGTTATTGACCAGAGAACGTCTCGGTCATGTCTACATGTCTCCCGAACCCGTAGGTTCTACACACTTAAGGTTCGATGACGCTAGGGTTATAAAGGAAGTTTGTATGTGGTTACCGAATGTTGTTAGGAGTCTCGGATGAGATCCCGGACATCACGAGGAGTTCCGGAATGGTCCGGAGGTAAAGATTTATATATGGAAAGTTGTTGTTCGGGTTCCGGGAAAAGTTCGGGTTTTTTCGGTATTGTACCGGGAAGCTTCCAGAAGGTTCCGGAGGATTCCCGAGGTCCGGAAATTGTTCCACCACATCCAATACAGTAGCATGGGCTGTAAGGGGGCGCCCTAGCCTTAATGGGCCAGGGGCACCGGCCACCCCAAGGCCCATGCGCATGGGAAGGGAAAACCCTAAAGGGGGAGGGCCTCCACTTGACTTGGGAGGCACTCCTCCCCCCCTTGGCCGCCGCCCCCTCCTCAGATTGGATCTGAGGGGGCCGGCCCCCCTCTCCCTTGCCCCTATATATATGTGGGGGGTTGGAGGGCAGCCGCACCACAAGTTCTAGTGCAGCCCTCCCCTCTCCCAAGTACTTCTCCTCTCCTGCGGTGCTTGGCGAAGCCCTGCTGGATCACCACGCTCCTCCACCACCACCACGCCGTTGTGCTGCTGCTGGATGGAGTTTTCCTCAACCTCTCCCTCTCTCCTTGCTGGATCAAGGCATGGGAGACGTCATCGGGCTGTACGTGTGTTGAACGCAGAGGTGCCGTCCGTTCGGCACTAGGATCTCCGGTGATTTGGATCACGACGAGTACGACTCCTTCAACCCCGTTCTCTTGAACGCTTCCGCTTAGCGATCTACAAGGGTATGTAGATGCACTCTCCTTCCCCTCGTTGCTAGTCTCTCCATGGATAGATCTTGGTGACTCGTAGGAAAATTTTGAATTTCTGCTACGTTCCCCAACAGTGTTGTCATTTGATTAATGGGATCACATCATTAGGAGAATGATGTGATTGACATGACCCATTCCGTTAAGCCTAGCACTTTATCGTTTAGTATATTGCCATTGCTTTCTTCATGACTTATACATGTTCCTGGAACTATGAGATTATGCAACTCCCGTTTACCGGAGGAACACTTTGGGTGCTACCAAACGTCACAACGTAACTGGGTGATTATAAAGGAGTACTACAGGTGTCTCCGAAGGTACATGTTGGGTTGGCGTATTTCGAGATTAGGTTTTGTCACTCCGATTGTCGGAGAGGTATCTCTGGGCCCTCTCGGTAATGCACATCACTATAAGCCTTGCAAGCAATGTAGCTAATGTGTTAGTTACGGAATGATGCATTACGTAACGAGTAAAGAGACTTGCCGGTAACGAGATTGAGCTAGGTATTGGATACCGACGATCGAATCTCGGGCAAGTAACATACCGATGACAAAGGGAACAACGTATGTTGTTATGCGGTTTGACCGATAAAGATCTTCGTAGAATATGTAGGAGCCAATATGAGCATCCAGGTTCCGGTATTGGTTATTGACCGAGAATAGCTCTAGGTCATGTCTACATAGTTCTCGAACCCGTAGGGTCCGCACGCTTAAGGTTTCGATGACAGTTATATTATGAGTTTATGAGTTTTGATGTACCGAAGGAGTTCGGAGTCCCGAATGAGATCGGGGACATGACGAGGAGTCTCGAAATGGTCGAGACGTAAAGATCGATATATTGGACGACTATATTCGGAGTTCGGAAAGGTTCCGAGTGATTCGGGTATTTTTCGGAGTACCGGAGAGTTACGGGAATTCGCCGGGGAGTATATGGGCCTTATTGGGCCATACGGGAATAGAGGAGAGAGGCCAAAAGGAAGGAGGCCTGCGCCCCCCCTCTGGTCCAAATTGGACAAGGGGCGCAGCCCCCCTTTCCTTCTTCCTCTCCCCCTCTTTCCCCTTCTCCTACTCCAACAAGGGAGGTGGAATCCTACTAGGACTAGGGAGTCCTAGTAGGACTCCACACTTGGCGCGCCCCCTCCTAGGGCCGGCCTCCTCCCCCCTTGCTCCTTTATATACGGGGGCAGGGGGGCACCCCATGACACACAAGTTGATCTTCAAGATCGTTCCTTAGCCGTGTGCGGTGCCCCCCTCCACTATATTCCACCTCGGTCATATCGTCACGGAGTTTAGGCGAAGCCCTGCGCCGGTAGAACATCATCATCATCACCATGCCGTCGTGCTGACGGAACTCATCCCCGACACTTTGCTGGATCGGAGTCCGAGGATCGTCATCGAGCTGAACGTGTGCTGAACTCGGAGGTGCCGTACGTTCGGTACTTGGATCGGTCGGATCGTGAAGACGTACGACTACATCAACCGCGTTTTCATAACGCTTCCGCTTACGGTCTACGAGGGTACATGGACAATACTCTCCCCTCTCGTTGCTATGCCATCACTATGATCTTGCGTGTACGTAGGAATTTTTTTGAAATTACTACGTTCCCCAACAATTGACATAAAGCATGTCTAAACTAAGCAGATGACATCTTTAATGTATACAGTAAGCAATGCAAGGCACCATATGCATGATATTACCAACATCAGCATGCCAAGTTAGAGCGAAGACCTCATGGGGTAAATAGGAGTGGTCTTCTCCTTCTGAATCCCCCTCAGAACAGTTATCTTCCTCTTGATTACGATCCGAAATGGGTGGAGGGGGGCTGCCTTTGCGCCCACCATGGAACGACATCTGCATGAAATTTTATTGCCACGCAAGGCTCGTCTCTTTTGCTCTACATGATCCGTTCCATTGTGTACAATAACTGGCATGCATAGGAATAAAACATAGTGAGATTATGTAAGGAGTGCACGCACAAATCCAGAGTGATGGTAGCAAACTGTGGATAGACCCAAAACCAATGATAGCAGGCAGATAATAGCTTTAGTTAAAAAATACAGATAATGGCTCCTTTAATGTTTGTTTGCACCCAACATGAAACTCATAGTAGACACCGGAGATTAACCAGATAGTAGACAGATAGTACTGATTGCTACCCCAATATGTACCCCACAACCATTTAAAAACTCAAGTTTCAGCATTAGTTTGGACCTGACTCAGAGTCTAATAGGTGAACACGACGATAATGTAGCATGTCATCATATTAAGCGACGCATAACGTAACCAGACACGGAAGAGTGCAACCTCTCTTGCGGACCCATGTAGTCCTCAAGGTCATCTGCTCAGTTGATGATGGTAATGCAGTTGTCGTGGCTGCCGGCGGCGGGGAAGAAGATTTGAGGCGGCTAAAGACAGTCTGGAGAGCGGATCCCTGCTGTGGTGAACCCTTCCGTCATTGGAGCAGCTGAGCTGGGGTGGAATACAGCGCCGCAGGAGCAGGACAAACAACACAAGGTTTTCTTTGACACATATCTGTAACAGAAGTTATTGAGTAAGGGCTTGTTTGAATTTGAGGATTCTAACGATGCAGGGATAGGAAATAGACAGGAATAGGATAGGAATGCACGTGCAAAACAGAGAATTTAAAAACACAGGATTTCTGCCAATCTGGGTGTTTGATTCACAACAATTGGAAGATCACAGGATGCAAAAAAGCATGGTGAGATTAAGTCATACCACAAGAAAATGTACGGTTATAATGCTATTATGCTACTATCTCTTAGTCTTGTGCTTGATGAATAGGAATATGAAAAGGAGTTGAAGTGGAAATTAGAATTCCTACGGTTTTTCTTTCAAGGAGACACTAAAGGAACAAATCCTACAGTTTTCCTTTGCTCCATTCCTTTGCACCAAATTCATGAAAAGTAGTACCATAGGAAACTTTCCAATTCCTATGTTTTTCATTCACTTTTCCTTTCAAGCACTGGCGATTCTAGTAGGCAGGCTTGAGCAAGGAAAATCCTACACTAAAAAAATGTTTTTGTGCTACTTCTATTACTTTGGACCCAGGCCACTGCCATACTAGCTCAACTCCCAGGCGCATCGACAAATGCACAGCTCAAACGCATAGAGATAAATAATGATGGCGTTCAAGAGAGTCCATCACGGATAGCTAAGTTGCCTGGTACCTCACTGCTTGTCATATAGTAGGATAAAATAATCGTATTTCCCGTTACTACGAGTGCTCAGTGGACAATATATATAACATGTAGAGTAAAAAAGAGATGCAACAAGTGTACAACCTCTTTGGCGAAGCCATGTCGATCTCAGCATGATTGGGTTGGCCGGTGAGGATGCTCCGGCTGACTTTGCTGTCGGAGGAGGGGAAGAAGATCTTAGACGTCTGGAGATGGAGCCCGAGGTACTGCTCCGCTGTGATGGAGGGTTTCGTCGTTGGAGCAGCTCCGGTGAGTTGTTCGACGCCGAGGCTGAAGCAGGATAAGAGAGACAACGAACAACGTTAACCTAAGTGGAATTCTAATAGCATCTCCAATACATGACGTAAAATACATAACCACTAAGTGCTAGATGTAAAATACATCAGCCGCTCATCTCTGAACTTAACTGCCGAAACTGAACTTAACTGTCGAAACTGAACCTAACTGTCGAAACTAAATTTTGGTGTCGAAACTGAATTTTGCTGCCGAAACTGAACGCTCTAGCAAGGTGAGGCTACACGTCAGTCGATTTTACAGCCGTTGGATACAAAATCAAGGGCCTACGGTTCATCTTCAACCTCCACCCCCCTGAGTCGCCAGCCACCACCGGCCAAACAACAGCCCCCCGCCGCCCGCGGCCGGCGGTGCGCCGCCCTGCCTGCCCCGAAAACACTCCCCACCGCCGGTCCGCCGCTGCCCCGGCCATTCCTCTAGGCCCCCCGTGCCGAGCTTTTTCTCCGGAGATCCCCACGCCACCGCCCCGCCAATGCCCCGCCACCGCCGGCGACCACTACCCCCATCCTGAACCCTAAGATAGATAGTGGGGTACCTCTCCGGCGAGCCCCCCTCCCCGCTGCGGCTGGTTCTTCCTTCACCCCGGTGAGCCCACCCCTTGGAAATCGACTGACCCAAAAGTCGATTCAGTCGACTGAAGTGTAGCCAAATCGGAGCAGCATCGCAAGTAAGAGCAAGAGCGAGAGCAGCAGCGCGAGCAAGAGCAATAGCAAGAGCAGACCAGGCAGGGGACCAAGAGCAAGAGCAGAGCAGCAGCGCGAGTGAGAGCTAAAGCAGCAGCAGCTCCTACTGATGTGGACGTCGCCACCGAGGGAGCAACACCATGGAGGAAGTGGCCACCGCCGCCGCCGTGGATGGAGTCGCGCCGTGTCGGCTCGGGACCGAGCACCGGCAGCACCGTGAGATCGAATCAAGAAGAAAATGCGGCGATTAGTGTACAACCTCTTTGGTGGCGCCGATTAGGCCGCAGCTTCATCCGAGGAAACGGTGATGATGATGCTCTTCCGGTGGTGCAGGTGAAGACGGTGGTGTGGGAATGGAGGTGGCGTGAAAGACGAGGGGAACATCGGGGCAGCTCCTTGGAGGTGGAGGACGGGGTGGCTGAACCGGCAGGACGATGAGATCGACGACGGATCCTCATCCGGTACGATGGATGAGGGACGTCGAGGTGTTGCTGTGGACGACGTCGTCGGGGAAGAAGCTCCGGCTGGGTGGCGGACGGAGCAGGGTGTGGGGTTTCGTTGCGGGTTTTCGCGGCCTCGGTGTACGAATGGGTGGGCGGATGGGATGGCAGTGGGGAACCATGGCTTAAAGACACGCTTATCCGAAATGTGGGGTAAGTTACAAAAGTACCCCCACCGATTTGAGGCGGTTCTTTCGGTTCAAGGGTACCACAGGCATTTCGGGTGTCGGGATTTCACAGGAGGTAGGAGTTTTCGCGTGCGTTGTAATTTTGGAATAGCAAGGCGCGGGTTGAGATGAAGGGAGTTGTCGGAGCACAACGAGACAAAGATATATCTTAAATATTTCAGGCTAACAAGGCGCGGGTTGAAGAGGCGGGAGTTTCGCAGCATGATAGACAGAGACGCTAGCTTCAATTTTCGGCATAACAAGGCGCGGCTTGAAATTTTGGAAGAACAAGCTTAACGTGTACCAAAAAAAAGACAATTTGCACCTCAACACGCACAACACACACACAAACACCATTTAGACTAGAGTAAGGTACACGTGCATTGCACGCATGAGATTTGGCAACCAAATTATGAATAAATACCACATTATAGCATGCAAGCTTTGAGTCATATATGCATGATATAGATGTTCGTTTAATTCTTATAGTTCATTTCATTCAAAATAATCTAGTTTTTATAAGAAAGCTAATCTATTTTAAGATTCATGGAATTGTGCGTTGTAAGATATAAAGTAAAAACAAATAATGGCAAATCATGTAGAAAAACATTTGGGAAATTCTAATACGAAGATTCTAGAACAAATAAGAAGTGCTTGTGTTTTGATGTTTGTGCATTATGCTTAAGTTCAACCATGGAGTCTTCTAGATTATACATGTGGCAAAATCTGGTGGAATCTAGATGATATCCAACGGCCAATAGTGCTCAAATTTGCCACCTTTGAACCTTCGGATTCGCCACATCCAACGACCATCTTTCAAAGTTAAAGTTACCAGCTCACAATATAAAATATATATAATATAATATATATATAGGGGTATAGATATAGATATGTGATGCGAAAGCCGCCCATCATCTCCAATTACATGCACGGATGCGACATGGGCAAATGATGTCTGCCATCGGTATCTTAAATTCAAATCAGTCTGACCTTGTTCAATGTGTATACATTACATCATGCTCGTTTCCAAAGCACACCGCGCAGATCTCCGTTATATTCATGCATGCATGGGTTTCAAACATCAGGATCTCTTATTCAAATATTTGAATTCAACTTTACATTGATTATGACCTCACTTATTCTTTTACACCCACACAGTAGTCTTCTCTTTATAATTGTACCACTAACTTTCTCTCGTGCATGCATGCACGCACACTACCAGTCGGCATTATCTATCGCACGCATGCAATCTTTTTCTTCAGGTCGGTCTCCCATGAAGGCACACACCCACACACATCCCCCTCTCCCTCATACCGGGCATTCTTTATCTCTCACGCGTGCATGCGCAACGATCAATGTTCCTCTATGTATGTGTGTATATATCTAGGTCTTTCATAGTTTTCCAACAAACCGATCAATCGATATATCCAGTGAGGTCTCACCCTCTTTCCCACGTCCACATTGATCAATCTATACCTCTCCCCCGTCCACATCGATCAATCTATACCTCTCTATATAGGATTAACATAAATAGCTAATACACCCACATTAATTATATATCCAACGTCCCCCTCTCATCATCCATGCCTTCCGCTTCATCTCTCAGATGCGTGCACAATGGCGAAGACAGGGGGCAGTAAGGGCCCTGCCCCCCCTAACATCACTATATATCAGGGCTAATATGAATGTGATCATTAGACAATTGCTGCTAAAAAAGGTTTAGTTTCATGAATTGACCCTCCTCATAAAGGATTAGCAATTCTTGGCCCCCTAGCTCATTTATTTTTCATGGCTCCGCCACTGCGTGCAACAGTGCACGTGTTCGCCCCCTCTCTCTAAATATCGATCTCGCACTTGTGCATTCCTTCATAGTCTCCCTCCACTCGGCCCCTCGCACCATCTTCTAGCCCCCACCGGATTTTGCCACATGTACAATCTAGCAGACTCCATGGTTGAACTTAAGCATAATGCACAAACCTCAAAACAACAGTGGTTCTCTTTTGTTCTAGAATCTTCCGTGTCATAACTGCCCAAACTTTTTTTCTAGTTGAATTGCCATTATTTGTTTTTACTTTATGCTTTACAACGCACAATTCCATGAATCATAAAATATATTAAGGGCTTGTTTGATTCGAAGGATTCTCAAAGGAATTTTGGAGGATTCTAATCATTAGGAATTTTTCCTATCTTGGTTGTTTGATTCGTAGGATTGTAAACCATAGGAATTTTTCCATATGATTCATTTGCACTAAATTTCATAGGAAACATCCCATCCACTCAAACCTCTTTGAAAGAATTGTGCGTTTTTTCTATGAACAATCAAACACTCGTCAATCCTCTAGGATTCAATACGACATTCCACTATAATCCCATGTTTTTCCTATTCACGCGTTCTTAGCTTTTTTTATAAAAACTAATTTGATTTTGAATGAGATGAACTATAAGAATTAAACGAAGGGCTACTTCACGCATATATGACTAAGAGCTTACATGCTATAGTGTGGTATTTATTCATAATTTGGTTGCAAAATCTGATGCGTGCAATGCACGTGTAAATTACTAGTACTTCGAGTATGTGCAAAACACGTAAATTAGAATACCAATGGCATGCTACACAGTGTCTCTCTTACAGTTCATGAAGCCACGTGGCACATGTGGAGGCGTTGTCACGACCTCCTTGCGTGGATTTATCACAGTGACGTGCTGCTGGTTCCAGAAGAATGTACTCGTCCTCCCTGAGCCATACTGGCGGTACATGCACGAAGCGAAGATGTGCACGCACACCACGCACACACTCATTCCCTTGCACGCACATGCGGGTACACGGGCGGACGCAATTTTGTACCAAGATCCACCGCATGTTATAATTTGACGCGTGTAAAGTCATTCACTTCATTGATGGTTAATTAATACAGCGCATGCAAATTTAGTGGATGTGAGGGCGGAAGAAAGACATTATTACTCCACTGCGCGCATGCGAGTAGTTAAATCGTGGGTTGCTAGTAGTACTTCCATTGGTCTCCTTCGTATTTTGTGCCAATTTTTGACAGTAACATAATATTTATGCATTTGAGCAGTGTAGTCTACTTGAAATTTATGTTCCACTAAACTCATCGGGAGCCGTTTCGGGCCCCGAAACCAAAACCATCAATTAATCTTTACCTTGTTCCCATCACATTCGAAAGCCTACTCACACCTACTAGTACCACGTACCAAACCTGAACGTATTCCCACTATGCAGGTATTAGTACTACTAGTGCTAGTACTTAGGTTATAAAAAAGGGAACTACCTAACTGAAAATTACTCTACTTTTCCTCCTCATAAGTGCTTCTTCTTCGTCTGTCGTTGCCATGGCCGGTGAGCAGAGCTCTAGGTCGAGAACTACTCATAACAAGGGAGCGGCAACCAAGGCTGCGGGAAAAAAAGAGAGGGCTCGCCGCCACGCAGAGACCTCGAAAGATCTCTCACGGGCAGGCGATGGCTCCCAGGAGCGCCCTAGCCGCGGAGGCGAACATGCCGAGCCGGCGGAGCTGGAGTCGTTATCCCTCGACGGCATGCCCGATCAGCTCAATAAGCACCTCAATAAGCAGAAGGAGTTCATCCAAGGCTTGATGGAGTTGCTGAAGGAGAGCCTCGACGACATGCCCGCTGAGCTCTATCAGCAGGGGGAGTTGACCGCCGGCTTGGTGATGCTGCTGAAGAAGAGCATTGCCTCGGAGAAGAAGGCGACTGGCGAAATCCTGCGACTTTAGGAGGACAAGGCGAAGCTCTGCCATGAGATCGACCTGTTGAAGGAGAAGAATGCCGGATGGAAGAAGCTGCATGAGAATAGTAGTTCCTCGATGAAGATGCTGCAAGCCCTCGTCATGGAACAAAAGGAGGAGTTGGCGAAGCTCCACATCGAGCACCCGACTGCTGTCAAGGTACGTAATGCGGCCGTGGAATAGATGATGAAGGCTCGCGTCGAGAAATCCCGCATCATGGACAGAATGAAGAAGATGGCGGAGGAGATGCGCAAGGAGATGGAGGTCGTGGAGGCGATGAAGAAGCAGTTACGACTCCACGGCGAATTAGATCATTTGGGGTGATAATCTTCCTTCTTCTTTTGCTGCTGTGTTTCATCTTTTGCTTCGGGTGTTTCGCCGCACGTGTCACGTTCTCTGCGAGGCATGAATAGAACAATGGTTTTTGTTTTTTGAGGGAATGAATAGAACAATGCTAATAATGAGATGACTAGCAAATTAGATCATTTTTTATCTCCATATGGCACTGGGCTGCCGTGTTTCATGCTCCTCCGTCGCAGTACTACTCCAGTGGAAAACTTGAGTATACCGCACGGTTCTTTGCTCCTCCTCGATCAGGTCGTCGGTGCATTTATACGAGCAGTCAAATCACAAGGCCCCGCCTTCCAGCAGTAATGAGCCGTCAAATCACAAAGGCCCTCGCCTCTTGTGAAACCGACCAAGCTAGACTGCCCCGCCCTCTAGCCTTTTAAAAAATGTATACTTTTGTACAACAGTAGTATTGATGGATTCCGCCATGGAGCAAAACTTGAAATTAAAAAAAAGGTGGTACATATAGAGAGCGCTCGTCGCCAAATTATGCATATAGTACTATTAAAAAGGCTAGTCACAATAATGGTGTCCAACACAACCCACCCCTCAAATAAAACTAAGAACCCTGTAATTCTTTGACAAAACTAAGCACCCTGAAATTCTTTGACAACTAAACTGCTGGCTATATGATGTTGGCCATATATATTGTACGTATATAATGTGAATAAACGAGTGGTAGTACTATACCAACTAAAAGATGAAATGTAAGAAATACTAGTATGTACTTACGGAAGAGTTAAAGTAACAAGAAGAAACATAACATAGCTCTGTTGGGGGCTCAGCACAACACACCCCTCAAATAAAATTAAGCACACTTGAAATTAAACTTTGCAATTATTCTGGTAGACACTGCATTAGAACCACCATGAGCAACGACACTGCCACCTTACTCGGAGTCCTCGTCCACGTCCTCGACTTCGTCCTTGTCCCTCTTCTTCTTGACCGATACTTCTTTGCTTGAACCGCCAACTTGGCTGTTGCTCTTCATCCAACCCTTGTAGATACTGAAACAAAGGTAGCCATCCATTGCAGCGTACTGGATGTGGTCTATATCTAGTACATTCCGCTGCCATGCATGACGATGAAACATGTATGGAGGTTTCTCCAGTTTACCGTACGAAGGATGAACCATGGCTCCTGCCAGGGTCAGCATTGAAGGCTGACGAGAGGACACCAGCCGATTCTTTTGGAGGTCGAAGGTGTTGCCTACAACGAGGCCTATCCGACGCAGGACTTCTTTGTCGTTACCAAAGTCTACAGTAACGAATTTGACTAGGTTGCTCTCGAGGAAGTCCTTAAAATCCTGGCACTCAATGTCGACATGGCATATGTGGTAGACCAAGCATAAGTCATGCACGCAAACCTGGATCACGGCGGGCTTCTTCCTCTCTTTGTCCTTTAGATCCTTCTCTCGTCCTAGGACTGTGGTGTACTCAACATCTAGCCCGGCGACCCACTCGTCATGTGAGTCTTCGAACATGCGTCTGAAGCGAGAAAGGCATCCTTTCACCGTCATGGAAGAATGGGTGTAGATGACGTCGAACTGATCGCCGGTGATGGTTCTAACCTTGTACTCACCGCCGATCAGGGAGATTTGGGACGCCATGGATTTGGGAGGAGGGTTAGGATTAGTGGAACTGCCGTAATGTGAATGGACGGGACGACTAGGAGCGAACCGCCGTAGTATTAAAGGACGTGCGGGGACGAGTAGGAGCGAACTGCCAGTGTGCAAACGACAGGGTAGTGGCTTTCCATTCTCCCATGATACGGGCTTCCGAGAGCCCTTGGATCTGAGATCGAACGGTTGCATGTCGTGATTCTAGACCAATGGGTGAATATCCTATCCTGGAGGGTTATTCTGCAAATTTTTAGCAACTTAGCATGTGACCGTTTGATCTCAGATCCAAGGGCTGCCAGCAGCCCGTATCATGGTCGCGCCTACCACAACCGTCGCGTTGCTCGCGCGGTCGCGCCCTTGGAGATTTAACATGGTTGGTTAGGCTATCTGATGTTGGCATGTCATACATAGTCATCACTTAGTCACTCATACTACAACAAGGTTGGCTATAAGGTTGGCTATAAGTGTATTTTTTTACTCCTCTCTATCTCTTTCTTCGTACTCCCTCTGTCCCATAATATAAGAGCGTTTTTGACACTAGTGTAGTGCCAAAAACGTTCTTATATTATGGGACACAGGGAGTACTATTATTTATTGCATTTGCCAAGGAGTGACCTCTTCCAATGAAATGGTGTTGCTAAGTTTGCTTCATTTAATTAGCTATGGACTCAAAATTGTCTTTTCACCTAGGTACACGCGCTTAGCACCGTTTCTTCCTTGGGTCACCAAACTAGTCTCTCTCTTCTTGATTAACTTGCCACATCAGACTTTATCCCTATGTGGCAAGCTTAAGCACCTGTAGGAGCAAGTAAGGTGACCGTCCATTGCACGGAAGAGTGAAATGCATTGATCGGGGTGTTGGTTATATTGACAAAGGATGTGGGGGTCATCTCATGTGCAACCGGGTCGACGTGTCAAGCACGAAATAACAGTGCAGAACAACAGGGGGGACGCACCCCACTCGTACCGGCCCAGTGTTAGTAATGATCAATGAGACGTCAAATCACAATGCCGCACCTTCCCAGATGGACGAAGCAACCATTATTTCACACTTCGGTTCGACATCATCTCAAACCACGTACTAGTATTGCTTCTGCCTCAAGAGGGACACGCGCATCGCCTTGGTACATCATGGCACATGGGACCGCATGACAGGCCATGCTCCCCCGCCGATCGCTGGGTAAAATCACCTCATTTTTACTATACTTCCTCCGGATCGGTTTACTACATGGCATGCACGTCGTTCTAGGTTGAGAATTTAACTGGCTATATATATAGGAGTATATGTGATGAACAGTATGGTAGCCTTTTAAAAAATATATACTTTTGTACAGTAGTACTCCACTATCGATGGATTGCGCCATGGAGCAAAAATTGAAATTTTTAAAAAACGTGGTACATATAGAGAGCGCTCGTCGCCAAATTATGCATATAATACTATTGAAAAAGCTAGTACGTGCTTAATTGGGGTGCTAAATTCTATTAAAGAAATACTAGTACTAGTATGTACATACTGAAGAGTTAAAGTAACGAGAAGAAACATAACATAGTTCTGCTGGGGGCTCAGCACAACACACCCCTCAAATTAAACTAAGCACACCTGAAATTAAACTATGCAACTAATCCGGTAGACACTGCATTAGAAGTTTAGAACCGCCATGAGCAACGACACTGCCACCTTACTCAGAGTCCTCGTCCACATCCTCGACTTCGTCCTGGTCCCTCTTCCTCTTGGCCGATACTTCTTTGCTTGAACCGCCAACTTGGCTGTTGCTCTTCATCCAACCCTTGTACATATTGAAACAAAGGTAACCATCCATTGCAGCATACTGGATGTGGTCTATATCTAGCACATTCCGCTGCCATGCATGATGATGAAACGTGTAATGAGGTTTCTCCAGTTTGCGGTACGAAGGATGAACCATGGCTCCTGCCAGGGTCAGCATTGAGGGCTGACAAGAGGGCACCAGCCAATTCTTCTGGAGGTCGAAGGGGTTGCCTACAACGAGGCCTATCCGACGCAGGACTTCTTTGTCGTTCTTAAAGTCTACAGTAACGAATTTGACTGTTTTGTCCTCGAGGAAGTTCTTAAAATCCTGGCACTCAACGTCGGCATGGCATATGTGGTAGACCAAGCAAACGTTATGTACGCAAACCTGGATCACGGCGGGCTTCTTCCTCTCTTCATCCTTTAGATCCTTCTCTCGTCCCAGGACTGTGGTGTACTCAACATCTAGCCCAGCGACCCACTCATCATGTGAGTTTTAGAACATGCATCTGAAGCGAGAAAGGCATCCTTTCACCGTCGCGGAAGTACGGGTGTAGATGACGTCGAACTCATCGCCGGTGATGGTTCTAATCTTGTACTCACCGCCGATCGGGGAGATTTGGAACGCCATGGATTTGGGAGGAGGGTTAGGATTAGTGGAACTGCCGTAATGTGAATGGACGGGACGACTAGGAGTGAACTGCCGTAGTATGAAAGGACGTGCGGGAAAGAGTAGGAGCGAACTACCAGCGTGCGAATGACAGGGTAGTGGCTTTCCATCCTCCCATGATACGGGCTTCCAAGAGCCCTTGGATCTGAGATCAAGCGGTTGCATGGCGTGATTCTAGACCTATGGGTGAATATCCTACCCTGGAGGGTTATTCTTAAAATTTTCAGCAACTTAGCATGCGACCGTTTGATCTCAGATCCAAGGGCTGCCAGTAGCCCGTATCATGGTCGCGCCTACCACGACCGTCGCGTCGCTCGTGTGGTCGCGCCCTTGGAGATTTAACACGGTGCGTTAGGCTATCTGATGTTGGCATGTCATACATAGTCATCACTTAGTCACTCATACTACAACAAGGTTGGCTATAAGGTTGGCTATAAGTGTATTTTTTTACTCCTCTCTATCTCTTTCTTCGTACTCCCTCCGTCCCATAATATAAGAACGTTTTTGACACTAGCTAGTGTAGTATCAAAAATGTTCTTATATAATGGGACACAGGGAGTACTAGTATTTATTGCATTTGCCAAGGAGTGACCTCTTCCAATGAAGTGGTGTTGCTAAGTTTGCTTCATTTAATTAGCTATAGACTCAAAATTGTCTTTTCACCTAGGTACACGCGCTTAGCACCGTTTCTTCCTTGGGTCACCAAACTAGTCTCTCTCTTCTTGATTAACTTGCCACATCAGACTTTATGCCTATGTAGGAGCAAGTAAGTACAATAGTGCGCTTTACATGGCATTTTTGCATATGTGGAGGAAAGAGAGGCAAGGAAAAAGTGGAGAAGTGGGCTCTGATGCAAGAGCCAACCTCTACTACTACATGGTGGAGCATTGGGAGAGGCACCTGTATGGAGGTGGTCAGGAATCGGGAGACTCACGCTGGTCGTAGCGCTGCAGTTAAAATGATAATGGCAAGTCAAATCACGGGGCCCCACCTGTCCAGCAGTAACTCGTTGTCAAATCACAGAGCCCTACGTTTGCAGCAGCCTACTCCCTCGTCTTCTCGCGTCTCTGTCGAATCGACTAGGCGGAACTGTCTTGCCGCCTACCGCGCAGGAAAAGCCCCGCCCTCGACTTTTAAATAGTAGTATACAATATACTAATTTTGTAGCCATGGATTGCGCCCGTGCCATGGAGCAAAGCGTCTAGAAAACGGCGGTACACATGTACGGAGTATACAGCACGCACGTCGCGTTCGCGTCGCACCCCAGACGGTCGGTCGGTCTGGCACGCTGCTCTCCGAACGGAACGCGCGTCATATTGTGTTCGCACACACATGTGGGACGGCAATTGAGAACCGACCATAGGCACACTCCCTGGCCCCGCAAGTCGGGTGACTTAATAGAAGAGGGAGACGAGCGATAGTACTAGAGAAGTGTTGTACTATGTTGGTGCCTGGACGATCCCTACAAGACACGGAAGATTAGTTCGTCCATGCATGTGACCAGTCTCCAGCAGACACGCCTAGATTGGCTATCGTCTACATATCGTGCAGGCTGTGTTGTACTTGGCTGTAGTTGTGGTGAGAAATCTAAAAAAAGGTTTCTTGTCATCTCCCAAAATTATGTGTCATGTGCTTCGGATCACTGCGAGGGTTAAACAGCGACAACTGAGTTGGGCTAGTCATTGGGGGCACATGCACGAACAGTGACTACTCGGCTGCCATCTAGGTCAAGTCGGCTATGTTAATTAGGACATATATCGACGGACCCCTTTTCTACAAGTTTATCTTTAATTTGAGCTTTGTTCCTCGTCTAGTTTGTCCCTCGGGATTCATGTTGTCTCCTTTGGGCAGTGAGGTTATGATTTCTTGTCATGTGGCATTTTTTCACGTTATATGTTATAATCCGGCACTTCAGATCAAAATGACGACAACTGTGCCTCCGGGCCACGTGCATGAAGACTTCTCGACAGTCATTGACGAGGTCAAGCCGGCTCCGGTAGACAAAAGAAAACTAAGTACTACTCCACTATATATAGGTAGGAGCCTCCGCGCTTGCTTGCTAGTGTTGCTCTCTTCACACCGTCTCGGCCTCTCTAGATCTAAACACGACAGCGGTGGCCACTCTCTCTCTCTCTCTCTCTCTGCTCACCGCTGGTCACAGATCCAGCCGGATCCTCTCTGCCGGGGAAGGTGAGAAGGTGCAACATTCACGCGGTCGTCCTCGGCGACGGCTCTTACCCACTGCTGGGCGCGTCCCGATCAGCCTGCCTTGCCGTTCTCTCGCAAGCACTGCTGGCGAGGGAGGGCCTCCGACCCCTTCTTCCTCACTGCTGCAGTGTGGGCAGATCCGGCCTCCCGCCGCCCACCTAGTGACATCCCGGCGACCATCAGGTATAACTTCCTTCGAAACCGGCCTTGCTCTACTTCCCGAGCTCCTGATGTCGCTGCATTTGTAACTTTTACTATTTCTCAGGCCCCCTCGTAGATAGGATCGATCGGCTGTTCGAAAACCACCTAGTTTTTTTACGTTTAAGAGGTAAAACTAGTTCATGCACTTGAATATAGTACTACTTGGTTCAAACAAGGAAGAAAGGGGGTGGGGGTGGGTGAGGATTTGTTACCTGAATCTAGGACTTTGTCGAAAGAGGAAATAATGGGGGCGAAAAGTAGCAGAGACTGGCTATCCAACTGGTCTCTAGGTCTAATAGGGAAATAAAGGGAAACGTAGTACAAACTCAATATAAACCCGATCTATTGGTTGAAAAAGGAAAGAAAGTGGGGACTGGGGGACAAGTCAACAGAGTAAGTCCAGCACTAGATTTGCTAGCCTCACACAGTATAAGGTGGCTATACCGAACAAAAATGGGACCAACCCAGATATCCTGTTCTGATGTTTGTTGCCCCGAGCCACTCTTATGTAATGCCACTGGTAAAATGTAGCAGTCGCACTGTTAAAAGTAAGGACACGTTAAACCAATGTTGTTTTCAATGTAATGCCTCCAGTAATATGAATCTATGGCACTTCTTTACATGTCCTGCTAAATTTTCCCATTAAGATAAGTTGGTTCTTTTCGTTAGAAATGCAACTGTCCTGGTCCGCGTACTCTCCCGTGCCCAAAGTAATGTCGTATTTAATGGTTGTCATAGTTAATCCTGATGCCCACACTAATATCTAGCAATGCCACTGCTTTAGAAATTGCTACTGTCCTTGTAGGATTGCCATTCAGATAAGGAACATGCTTCTTTTCATTTGATGCATGTTTCATCACTTGTTATTTGTTAGTCACCCTACTTTCCACCTTTTTTGTGCAAACAGAGATATACATTTCACGCTCGATCTTAGTTGAACTGCACAAATGATATCCAAATTATAGTTGAGCATTCCAGGAGCTTCACAACCAACCTTGATGTTGCTCAATTTTATTGCAACTAATGAAGAAGAAGCTCTGTGGGTTTCGTTTTCTGATGGAAATGGAACTGGGGCTGGAGCCCTTTTCTTAAAAAAATTTGAAGAAGAAGCTGCTAGCTCACGGGACATTGCTTCATTTTAGGTGAACTGCACCAAAAGGTCCCATGAATTGAATCATCCATGTTGGTGACTAAAAGAGCTAGCTTCAGCATCCCAGTCTAAGCACCCCCGGCCTCCATCCTTGTGACGCACGGTACACCTCGTTTGCCACCTGCTCGACGCTAGTGTCACTGATAAAATGAAGTAATAATACAGTTAAAATAGAGCGAGTGTCATCTCTATCATTTCATTTCCAATGTAGATAAAGAAAGTGCTTCTCTTTGTTAAAGTATGTTTCATCAACTAGTCCCATTGTTAATGTTTAAGCGTTTCTGCAAACTGGGGTGCTTAATTTTAGTTGATATGTACAAAAATAGAGATTTGAATGTCTCAAGGCGCCTCCTTGTACTACTGTTGTACACTGATGTTCATCACTGGCAGAAGGTGTATCTGGGAGACTTGAGACGATGTCCAGTACCGTATGAGGCGTCGCAGGGCCCATCTCGCCCTCGCAGCATGGCATACTATGATACTATCGCAATATTTTCTTCTATTTATTTTGTGTGTTTCATCAACTAGTGCCACTATAATGTAATCACGCTTTTTCATTATCTATGCAAACAGGGTTATTCAGCTGCATTTTGGTGGAACTGCACAAATGTACGTATGGAACTGGCATATATGCAGAGTGCGAGGTGTGCCAAGTAAAAATTACCGACACCAACCATGCTGCATGCACGCATTGGCATCCACCACAACCAGTGGGATGTGTGGCGCTCTCTGTGGACGGATCTTTCTCAGGCAGCAAATCCTCTAACCAAATACTAGTAGCTTATATTGGCAGTTTTCTAGGGAGTACTCTTTTCTGAAAGAAGCACCAATCTATTTTTCTTTATTTGTACACTGTGTCACAACTTTGACCCAAAGGTCCAGAGCTATTTTAGGGTGATTGGCGTAGTACTCGGAGACTGATTGTAAGCATGATTTTCTTTAGCTGTCACACTGATTGTAAGCATGAGCAGGTGGAAGATTAGGTTAGTGCGAAGCTTACCTTAAACCCTACCACCGCCGTTGAAACAAGGCGAGCATCTAGGGAACCATGGAGAATGTCGGGGAAGCGACGTCACGCCATCCGGCCTCCTCTTGCGGTGGGAGAACGAATACTCCTGTGGCTCCGGCTGGCTCTGCACCCTCATGAACGACACATCATACTCGATCGATTCGTTATCCTCTGGGTGCTCGACCTTCGACCTGTATGCCCACCACCTCCGCCTGATTGTCGCCTCGGGCGAATCTGTCTGCTCCATCGCCTATAGGAGATACTCGATGAACTCGGAGGACTGCAGCGTGACTGCCGCCGAGGAGTACATGTACGTCGCCGCCCTCATCACCGCCGTCTCGCTCTTTCGCATACATTGCCACATGGCCCGCACCGTCCTCAAAATCTCCCACTCATTGTCAAACCAACTAAGGATCTCCTTCAACCTGGCTAACTTTGCCTGGTCGCCGCCGGCGATCTGCCTGATTCGCTGCTGCATCCTCTCCATAGATGTCGTTCTGAGTGTTCCGGTGCTAGCTTTGGAAGATGGGAGGAGAGACGGTGGTCTTGCAATAGAGAAGAGGGAGAGGAGAGGAGGTGGTTTTGTAATGGAGATGATGGAGAGGAGAGGAGGTGGTTTTGCAATGGAGAGAAGATCAGAAGAGGGAGAGGCGAGACGGTGGTTTTGGAATGGACATGATGGAGAGGAGAGGAGGTGGTTTTGGAATGGAGATGATGGAGAGGAGAGGAGGTGGTTTTGCAATGGAGAAGATCAGAAGAGGGAGATGCGAGACGGTGGTTTTGGAATGGAGATGATGGAGAGGAGAGGAGGTGGTTTTGCAATGGAGAAGATCAGAAGAGGGAGAGGCGAGACGGTGGTTTTGGAATGGAGATGATGGAGAGGAGAGGAGGTGGTTTTGCAATGGAGAAGAGGGAGAGGAGCGTGCGGTAGCGATTTAGGATTGGGCGAGAGGGCCGGCGCGCTGTGACTGGATCAAAGTCAAAATCAATTTACCCTTCAATTAAGAAAGCAACCCCACATTAACTAGTCTCCCTTTTATTCTGGGTCATAATTGACCATGATTTTTGCACATAAAATATATGTTATACGTTGCAAAAATAATATAATTTGAAAGTACATTCAGATACAAACCAAACGATACAATTTTTGGTGACATGCATTCACATTTTGCTTGTCACATACAGTACGTGGTCAAACTTTGACCCAAAATACGCAAAACAACAAAAAAATACTTCCAAGACCAGCGCCGCTCTTCCGCTCTTCTCCTATTCCAATCTAAATCCACCGCCGCTCCTCTCCTGTTCCAATCTAAATCCAGCACCGCTCCTCTCCTCTTCCATTTCAAAACCACCGCCCCTCCTCTCCTGTTCCAGTCCAAAACCAGCATCGCTCCTCTCCTGTTCTAATCCAAAACCAGCGCCGCTCCTCTCCTCTTCCATTCAAAAACCACCACCGGCGAGTGAAGGTGCTGTGGAGAAGTAGATCGATGGATGAGTACAACCGATACGTGAGGATCGCAGACGGCAACCCTGTGAAGCTAGCTAGGATGTTGGAGATACAGTCTTGGTTTGACAACAAGGACCAACTAGCGGCGACGGCGACATCCATGGCCAAATATCTGCAACAGAGCGAAAAGGCGGCGATACTCCCGGAGGGAGTCGCGTCGGAGTACATAGAGCTGCTCCTCTAGGCCATGGAGCAAACAGATTCACCGAATCCAATCGTGAGGGAGCGATGGTGGGAGTATCGATCCCAGATGGAGCATCCACCAGAGATTGAAGGATCAAGCATCTACAGGGTGCCGTTTGTGAGGGTGTCCTGCCAGAGCAAGCCGGTGGAGTCTTCGTCGACCGAACCCAACTGCAAGAGGAGAAGAGCAGTTGGCCCGATGACGCTTCCCCGCCATCGTCTCCCTCGCCGTTCACATCGTCTCACGGGGCGGCTGTCTGCCGCCGAGGAATAGGAGGGGACTGCCCCCTAGCCCAATAGTCGGACAGGTTGTGAATTGTCAGGAGGAGCTTAGGGTTGTCAGTATTTGCAGGTTGTGAATTGTGTTTTGTGTTGTGTATTTTGAGAGTACTTTCAGATATGAATGTCTTTTGAATTTCAGATTTGCAGTATTGAGCATACAAAGAATTTTTTGAATTCTAGAGATCTATTTTTAGCACTTCAAAAATGTAGTTTCATAGGAGTATAAAAGTGCAGACGAGAAGAAACTGCAAGTTTCAGTTTCAGATAAGAAACTGCAAGTTCAGTTCCAGATAAGAAACTGCAACTTTTAGAGGCAGAGCATTTATATTAACACGGCCTTTTCAAACAGGGTTAACATCATGTTGGAAGTTTTATTCGTGGTCGAAAATGGAACTACCAGCCAGTTAACATCATGCTGATCAACATTCATGCATAGCACATCTTCATATGATGCACAATCAAAATGCCCACACAATGTTGAGTGTGCGAAACACAGAGAAAACGAGGGACGGAGTTTTGGCAAGTGTTGGACGTGGTTTTGGGCTACCCCGTCTAGGCTTTCATTTTTAACATGCGCAGCCCACGACGTCGGATGGGAGGGCCTGTTTGTATTTTCTTAGGGCCTTCATGTATCGACCGGCCTATGGACCTCCCATCCGAGGTTTTATTTTTGGCAGCCCAATTTATGTATTTTTTTGAAGAAAACGCAGCGGTCTGTTCTATTTTTCTATATAGAATAGGAACGCCAGGTACAACTTATGTTTCCCTTTTAACTATATTATATATATTTAAATTATTTTATATGTTATTATATCTTATTTTTATTGTCATCATATATTTAACAGATACTTACATATGTAAGAAAACAATATCCCACATCTTATTAACTTATAAAAATAATTTCTTAACAAATAAAATCCTGGATTGTTTTGGCACGAAAATCCTAGTGATTGTGTATAAAAGCTTGGTAACATTTAAGGACGAATGTAATAATATCACTTATTATTTAAATATATTTATAACAAGATGCTCAACCCTTGTTTATTTTTTGATAACATTGCTGGCCCAACCCAACATTATAATTAGAATCAGCCCAACAAAATCGTGTATCTAGATAAAGTGCAAATGGCCTGTAATTTTTTAGGAAATAAAATAAATGGGCCGCATGAAAGCTACATTAATTGTTCACCAGCCCAGCTAATGGGTGTAATTCAAAAAAAAGATCAAATTGACTGTAAATTCTACCACGCAAAAAAAAAGACTGTAAATTTTGAAAAAATGGGTTGAATACGTGCCACATTTTTGGAGGCTGAAATGTGGGCCAATAGGTCGAAGCCAACGCAAGTCGTTGTAAATTTAGTCAAAAAATGATTGTGACATGTTAGCCGTTGGATTTACATCCAACAGCCGGCATCCATCTTCAATCTCTCGTCTTCTTCCTCCAGCGCCGCCGGGACCACCTCCCGCCTCCTGCTGCTAGCAACTCTGCTTAGCACGCTTCGCTATGAAGCGCTACTCCACCGTTGGCCAGGCCATCCCTCCAACCCTCCACACCTCCTGTTCTTCTCCAACGACTGCCGAACCACACTGCACTAGAACCAGTTAACCCTCGTACACCTCTCCGTCTGCGACTCTACTCCCGCGTCTTCCCATCTCCGGCTCGTTGCTGTCTGGGGCCTCGCCGTCGTCCACCACCTTGGATGCGCTCGGCGCGGCATGGTCAACGTGGTCGACGAACGACACCATCGGAAGTAGGCTGTGCATGGAGAGGCTGACAGCTGGGTCCACGGCCGCACACAAGGAAATGCCTCCTTATTACGCGCAAAAGAATGATTCCTCCACTTGACATCTGGGACCCACCGGAAGGGCCTCTGTATTTCGTGAAAAAAACGTGCCTCCCGCTGACTTGTCGGACCCACCAGCTATCTTCGCACGCAAGGAAGTGCCTCCTTATTACGCACAAAAAATGAATACTCCCCCTGCCAGCTGGAACCCAGCATACTGGGAGGCTGACTTGTGGGCCTACCAAGTTGACGGGGACGGAGGGCTTTGTCAACTTAGTCAATATGAACGATTCTAGCTCCTGTTACCGTACGATGTTCATCCAACGGTTGTAGTGCTTCTTCAACCTCTGGTCTTCTTGCTCCAGCCGCCCAAACCAGAGCCAGTCGTGCTGCGTGCTCCTGCCTCCCGTGGCCGGCTGTGATGCCGCGAAGGCCTCACCGCCCCCGGCTACTCCCACCGCTGGCCAGGCCATCCCTCTACTCACCCACACCCCCTATTAATCTATGGCGACAGCAGCCTCACACCGCAGCCGAACCAGTGAACCCTCGTACTCCTCTTCGCGTGGGCATCCACTGCTGCATCTTCCCCGGCTCCGAGTCGTCCCCTTCCTAGGCCTCGCCATCGTCCACCGCCGTGGTGCTCTCAGCGCGGCGTGGTCAATGTGGTCAAGGAACGACTTCCATCGGACGTGGACTGTACGTGGAGAGGCTGACAGCTGGGTCCACGGCCGCAGCAAGGAAGTGCCTCCTTATTACGCGGAAAATAATGATTCCTCCACCTGACAGCGGGGACCCACCGGACGGGCCACCGTATTTCGCGAAAAAAAGTTTCCCCCTGACTTCTGGGACCCACCAGCCACATCTTCGCACGCAAGGAAGTGCGTCCCGGCAAAAAAAAAACGATTCGCCCCCCTGACTGCTGGGACCCACCAGCTACATCTTCGCATGCAAGGAAGTTCGTCCGGGCAAAAAAAAACGATTCGCCCCCCTGACTGCTGGGACCCACCAGCTACATCTTCGCACTCAAAGGAAGTGCGTCCGGGCAAAAAAAACAATTCGCCCCTCTAACTGCTGGGACCCACCAGCTACATTTTCGCACGGAAGGAACTACCTGACAGTCGGGACCCACCTGGTCGAAGCGTACGTAGCATTGTCATTCTGGTCGCGAACGTGTACGTACATACTGGTCATAGTAGAGGCGCGCCAGTGGCGAGGGTGCAAGAAAGAAAATACGGCCACGTACGTACATACGGGCAGGGTCTCGAACGCCTACTCGCGCATACGTACATGGCTGGGTCGGAACGTAGAAACAGCGTCGTCGTCGTGTTCATAGGGAGGCAATGGAATGCGTTGTGTTCATCGGGAGGCAACGGAACGCGTGGGAGCCAACCGGCTGGGTCAGAACGGAATGCGTGGTCGTGTTCATCGGGAGGGCTTGGACGGAACAGGCGATGGAAACGAGGCCCGACGTACCACACAACGGAGGAAACGGCCTTGTGTTCGACCGGCCACGTTCGAAACGGGGTCCTGTTGATTGGGAGGGGCCTGGCATACCGCAAAATGGAGGAAACGGACCTCCTACGGTCGAAATGGGGGTCCTGTTGATCGGGAGGGGTGTGGCGTACCGCAAAACGGACGAAACGGACTTGTGTTGGAGCGCTACAGTCGAAACGGGGGTCCTGTTGATCGGGAGGGGTGTGGCGTACCGCAAAACGGATGAAACGGACTTGTGTTGGAGCGCTAC
>NC_041385.1:222121422-222129911 GCF_002162155.2 Triticum dicoccoides
GGGTGTGGCGTACCCCAAAATGGGACTCCACGGGATACTGTTCATCTCCACCGTCAACCTCCTCCAGCCTCCACGGGCTACCGTCGACCTCCTCCAGCCTCCACGGACTCCTGTTCATCCAGCCTCCACCGCGCGCTACTCCACCGGCTACTGTTCAACCACCCCTTCACAGGCACCCCTCCACCGTCTACTGTTAATCCAGCCCTCCACACCACGGGGTCCTGTTCAACCACCCCTCCACGGCCACCCCTCCACCGTCTACTGTTCATCCAGCCCTCCACGCCACGGGTTCTTGTTCATCCAGAGGCAACACCACCGCTCACTGTTCATCCAAACCCCCCTGCAACGCTCACTGTTCATCCCAGAGGCAGCATCGATCGGCTTCAGTTAGCAGCAGTAGCAAAGGAATCGCTCCATCGGGTTCAGTTAACAGCCATCGATCGATCGCTCGGGTTCAGTAACACGTAGCCTGCAGTGCAATCTCTCGGGTTCAGTGCCTCGCTCAGCTTCAGTTAGAGCCAACGCCTTGCACACACGCGCGTACCTGTACGAGAGAAACGCGCATCGCTCTCCCACCATAACCGGCAACTCCTAGAAATTTTCCTCCCCCTCGCTTCTACCACGGTTTTTTCCATCATCGACGACCCAAAGAATGTCATGCAGCTGCGTCTCTGGCCCGCCCAGGATGAAAAGCCCATTTTCTGTCATGATTTTTTGTCATAGAAGTAGGAGCCCACCACATCTATGATGATACCGGGTTTTGTCACAATTATTGTCATAGAAGTGTCATATGTATGACAGAAATTTTTTTCGTTCGGCCCAAAATGTTACGGCTGTGTCTTTTTTTGTAGTGATACAGGGACACCCGCACATGCCCGCCACGTCAGATCCAACTAACTATGGCCCGACCAATGCCACATAAATTGGACCATATCCGCACTTTGGACGAAACATTGGCCGCATCCACTCAACTCCACCCCACTCCCATCTCACAGTACCAAGCTCTATGGCGACCTCCAGCGTTCTCCTCCATGGCAACCACTAGATCCGACTCCAATATGTCCAGATCCAAGGACTGGGAGCTCATCCCTTGCAGCCCCGAGGAGTAGATGGTTGTCTACATTGCTCCCCGATGCTCTTGGGAGGAGTGCGCCCACCCTCGATCTTTCATGAGCCGGCGGTCATCCATTGCACAAAATGGCTCTCGGATCCGGGGCCAGTGGATCTCGGCGCGTGACCGAGGCCTCGTCGGATGTGGTGAACACTGCATGGTGCAACCCCACTGTGGCGGCGAAACCATTTAAGTGGCACGTCATCCCCACGGCATAGTGCACCGAAATGGAGCCCATACGTACCTCCATGAGTCGCTGCTAATCCAAAAAAATGAGGCCGGCAAGCCAAGCCTGCCACACGAGGCTGCAGGGCAGATTCAAGCGGAGTCTACTTTGGGAGCCCTCACATCGGAGGCTGCAGCGCCAGCCCGCAACGCGGAGGCGGTTGTGGTAACCCGCAAAGCAGCGGAGAAGGATCCTTCGTGCCCACATAGCCGAGAAGCAGCTAACGAGGGCGGTGAAGGAGATGGCAAAAGAACAAAGTCGGGCGGTCGATGCCATGTCCGGAATACCCCCCCCCCCCCAAGGAGGAGAAGACCGGGGATGGCGACAGATCAGACTGCTCCGGCAGTGAGCAAAACCACCTCGATCCGCTATGTGTCTTCGCCCGCTACCACCGGACGGATGATAGAAAAGGAAAACACGAGGGCAAGGGTGGCCATGGATGAACTTCTCGCATTGTCGCTCCGTTCGAAGTTAGTAGAACATGTTAATTTTTGGTAGTCCGATGACATGTGTTTACCTACGTACGT
The DNA here is from genome assembly GCF_002162155.2 of Triticum dicoccoides. Classification (NCBI taxonomy): domain Eukaryota; kingdom Viridiplantae; phylum Streptophyta; class Magnoliopsida; order Poales; family Poaceae; genus Triticum; species Triticum dicoccoides. The sequence continues at coordinate 222,123,287 of NC_041385.1, forward strand.
ATGTTGCATGAGAACAATATAGGGATTATAGGATTAGGTTTGATGTATCTGATTTTGGAGAACAATTTTTGTGTGCTATCGGGTCGCTGTCTACTTCCAATTGTAGATGCTCTAGGTAGGCCAATCACCGTCCTTTCCCCTAAATATGTACTGTAGGCCCTAAATATGCATAAATTGCCCATTTATTTTTGAAAGAAGGGATTTTTTCCCTGATTTCATTAATGAAACCAAATAGTCAATCATACAACCAAAACACACCAGTTACCACCTAGGTTTAGCCCATAATGGATAAGCATCGAGCTTCAACAGCCCTAGGAATCCAACATTTTTCACCACCCACATTACACCTCTCACACAAGATCAGGCGAAAACAACTAACCCAAAACTGCATTGGACTGAACTACTCCAACAAGTAGAACCCAATTTCAGCAGTTGTCAAACATCTTCCAACCTTGGAATCTAGGTAGCCCACCCTCTCCCTCTCTGAGCTTGAAAGATCTCCTTGGAAACTTGATCCAGTAGTTTTGTGCATCGCTGCAGCTCCAGTTTTGCGCCTTCCCTCGCCTGTAAAAGTCTCCAATCATTAATCCAATAATAAACAGTAAACTGCTTCATACTTATTAACGACTCATGATTCAGTTGGGCCATTTTCAGCCCGTGTTATCTTTTGTCCTTCTAAGGCCCATATATTCTCGGGCTCATTTCCGACCCTCGATTACTTATGGTCCGTTACTGGCCTGTTCCGCTAATGGGCCAAATTCGGCCCGTGGTTACAGTCGGCCCGTTAACCCTATGGGCCTTATTCATCCCGCCATGTATTACGGCCCATTAACGACCCATTATGCCTGACGATAAAATTAAGCATGTGATGTCTTACAGCCTGTTAACGACCCATTATGTCCTGAGCCGATAGATATATGGTTCCGATTCTAGCCCGTTCATGGTCCAAATCGCGTTCCGACTTTGGTCCACGATCAGTACGGCCCATGGATCCTACGACCTGTAAGAGGTCCATGGATCGCAAGGCTCGTAGGAGGCCCATGGATTGTATGACCCGTAGGAGGACCATGGATCATACGACCCATAGGAGGGACATGGTTACAATGCCCATATGTGGACCATTGTTATTGTGGCCACTAGAAAACCGAGGAAAAAGAACTGCAGTACTACTAGCAAACAAATAAATAAGACTATAAGAAAAATAAATAAGCAAGCAACGAACGCTAGGATATTACGATGATTACACGGATTACATCCACTAGGCATCAAAGTTTGTCACTAGTGAAAATATAGGTAACAAAGCAGCATATTACATACGCTGGGCGTCAAAGTTGGCTAGCAGTGCAAATAAACGCCACAGCAAAACAATTCCAGAACTGAAACCACTTCAGAAGAGCTCAAGAAGCAATATCTTGAGTACCCACCATGCTGGCAAGAAGATTAGCAAGCTTATTAGCTTTCTCTTGTTTGGCCCTTAAATCCTTCAACTCTTGTTGTTGCATCAGAAAGTATGCATCTGAATTCTGTACGGACTTCCTCAGTCCTTAGGCTTCTTGTCATAGCACAGCTAATTGATGTATTTCAACTTGTAGTTGAGACTCAAGAAGTCGAACTGATTCACACAGCGAGTTCGAAGAGCTTGTGCCAGCAGTAGTGGCCAGTAACTCGAACACTACATCAAGACATGCTTTTGGTGTTTTCTCACCATCTTCAAGATAGTTTTTATCAGCTTTCTGATACGTCTCCAACGTATCTATAATTTTTTATTATTCCATGCTATTATATTATCTGTTTTGGATGTTTAATGGGCTTTAATATGCTCTTTTGTATTATTTTTGGGACTAACCTATTAACCGGAGGCCCAGTGCCAATTTCTGTGTTTTTGCCTATTTTACAGTTTCGCAGAAAAGGAATACCAAATAGAGTCCAAACAGAATGAAACCTTTGCGAGGATCTTTCTTGGACCGAAAGCAATCCGGAAGACTTGGAGTAGAAGTCTAGAACGCCACGAGGCAGGAGGGTGCGCCCAGGGGGGTAGGCGCGCCCCCACCCTCGTGGGCCCCTCGTAGCTCCACTGACGTACTTATTTCTCCTATATATACTCTTATACCCTAGAAACATCAGGGGAGCCATGAAACCACTTTTCCACCACCGCAACCTTCTGTACCCGTGAGATCCCATCTTGGGGCCTTTTCCGGCGATCTGCCGGAGGAGGAATCGATCAGGAGGGCTTCTACATCAACACCATAGCCTTTCCGATGAAGCGTGAGTAGTTTACCACAAACCTTTGGGTCCGTAGTTATTAGCTAGATGGCTTCTTCTCTCTCTTTGATTCCCAATACAAAGTTCTGCTCGATGTTCTTGGAGATCTATTCGATATAATACTCTTTTGCGGTGTGTTTTCCAAGATCCGATAAATTGTGGATTTATGAGCAAGATTATCTATGAATATTATTCGGTTCTTCTCTGAATTCTTATATGCATGATTTGATATCTTTGCAAGTCTCTTCGAATTATCGGTTTAGTTTGGCCTACTAGATTGATCTTTCTTGCAATGGGAGAAGTGCTTAGCTTTGGGTTCAACTCTTGCGGTGTCCTTTCCGAGTGACAGTAGGGGCAGCAAGGCACGTATTGTATTGTTGCCATCGAGGATAAAAAGATGGGGTTTATATCATATTGCTTGAGTTTATCCCTCTACATCATGTTATCTTGCTTAATGCATTACTCTATTCTTATGAACTTAATACTCTAGATGCATGCTGGATAGCAGTTGATGTGTGGAGTAATAGTAGTAGATGCAGAATCGTTTCGGTCTACTTGACACGAACGTGATGCCTATATTCATGATCATTGCCTTAGATATCTTCATAATTATGCGCTTTTCTATCTATTGCTCGACAGTAATTTGTTCACCCACCGTAATACATGCTATCTTGAGAGAAGCCACTAGTGAAACCTATGGCCCCCGGGTCTCTTTCTTATTATATTGCATCTCTTTTATTTACATCACATCTTGTTTACTATTTTGCAATCTTTACTTTCCAATCTATACAACAAAAATACCAAAAATATTTATTTTACTATCTCTATTAGATGTCACTTTTGTGAGTGACCATGAAGGGGTTGACAACCCCTTTATCGTGTTGGTTGCAAGGTTCTTGATTGTTTGTGCAGGTACTAGGTGACTTGTGCGTTGTCTCCTACTGGATTGATACCTTGGTTCTAAAAAACTAAGGGAAATACTTATGCTACTTTGCTGCATCACCCTTTCCTCTTCAAGGGAAAACCAACGCATGCTCAAGAGGTAGCAAGAAGGATTTTTGGTGCCGTTGCCAGGGAAATCTACGCCAAGTCAACACATACCAAGTACCCATCATAAACTCTTCTCCCTCGCATTACATTATTTGCCATTCGCCTCTCGTTTTCCTCTCCCCGACTTCAAAATATTTGCTTTTTCTTCGCCCTCCTTCCGTTCGATCTTGTGTTACCATGTACCTTCTTTTTGCTTGCATCTTCGCTTGCTAAAAGTTTATGGATCCTCATCCTCTTGCTAATCTCTTTAAGAGATCCAATTATGATGAATCAATTGCTAGTGAGTTTTGTGCACTAGATTATCTTTATGAAGTTTTGCTTGAAATTTGTGAATCTGAAAATTGTGATGAAGAAATTTATGAAGTAATTCGTGATAGCTCCTTGAATAAAAAGCATGATTGCAATGGTTTTACTATAAATTCTATTGATGTCAATTGTGCTAATAATATGCAAAACCCTAAGCTCGGGGATGCTAGTTTTGCTATGACTATTATTTGTTGCAATGATCATGATTGGGGTGATTCTTCTTATGATCTTGAAAATTTATTTAAGCCCCATGATAAATATGAGATTGATAATAATGTTTGAAATAATATTGAAAGTGGGTTTGGAAGAGTGTCAACTTTAGATCCCACATATTTGAAGAATGTTCAATCTTATGAAGTTTTTGATAAAAAGTGGGTTTGGAGAGGTCATGACTTTAGTTAATGTTAATCCCACTATTTTGGAAGAGTGTCAACTTTGCATACACGTGGATCGTGTTAAGAATATGTTTTGTGATAGCTATATTGTTGAATTTGCTTATGATCCTACATGTAATTATTATGAGAAAGGGAAATATGGTTGTAGAAATTTTTGTGTCACTAAATTATCTCTCGTTATGTTGAGATTGCTATTGTTTCTTTCTCCTTCCTTGCATATGCTAGTTTTTGCTTGTCTTGATAATTTGTTTGCTTATATAATGCCTATGCATAGGAAGTATGTTAGAATTAGATGTGATTTTCATATGCTTCATGATGCTCCCTTCGTGTTTCAATTGCTATCTTTCATGTGAGCATCATTAAAATTATAGATGCCTAGCTAGGGGCGTTAAAAGATAGCGCTAGTTGGTAGGCAACCCAATTTTATTTTTGTTCTTTGCTTTTTGATACTGCTTAGTAATAAATAATTCATCATGCTACTGTTATAATTATGTTTTTTGTGTTTAATTAGTGTTTGTGCCAAGTAGAACCTTTAGGATCTTCTTGGATGATAGTTGTTTGATCTTGCTGAAAAAGACAGAAACTTTGTGCTCAAGAAAATAATTTTCATAAATCACAGAAAAGAGCTTTTGCCCTGATTCTTTTTGCAGAAGATTAATATACAAATTACCCTGGTCGTCCTAATTTGGTAGAAGTTTTGGAGTTCCAGAACTATTCGAACGTTACAGATTTCTATAGACTGTTCTGTTTTTGACATATTCTGTTTTTCGTGTGTTGTTTGCTTATTTTGATGAATCCATGAGTAGTATCGGGGGGTATGAACCATAGAGAAGTTGGAATACAGTAAGTTTAATACCAAAATAAAGAATGAGTTCATTACAGTACCGAGGGAGTCCTGGACTAAGGGGTCCTTGGACGTCCGGCCTGTTGGACATGGGCCGGACTGATGGGCTGCGAAGATACAAAGACCGAAGACTCTATCCGTGTCCGGACGGGACTCTCCTTGGCGTGGAAGGCAAGCTTGGTGACCAAATGTGAAGATTCCCTTCTATGTAACTGACTTTATGTAACCCTAGTTCCCTCCAGTGTCTATATAAACCGGAGGGCTAGGTCTGTAGAGGCGAATAATCATAGTCGTAGTCATACAGGCTAAGCTTCTAGGGTTTTAGCTATTACGATCTCGTGGTAGATCAACTCTTGTAATACTCATATTCATCAAGATCAATCAAGCAGGAAGTAGGGTATTACCTCCATAGAGAGGGCCCGAACCTGGGTAAACATTGTGCCCCCTGTCTCCTGTTACCATCGACCTTAGATGCACAGTTCGGGACCCCCTACCCGAGATTCGCCGGTTTTGACACCGACATTGGTGCTTTCATTGAGAGTTCCACTATGCCGTACTCAAAAGGTTTGATGGTCCCTTCAATCATCTATAGCAATGCTGTCCAAGGAGAAGTCTTCCTCCCCGGACAGATCTTTGTGTTCGGCGGCTTCGCACCGTGGACCAATTCTCTTGGCCATCTCGAGCAGATCGATAGCTTCGCCCCTGGCCGTCAGGTCAGATTCGGGAGCTTGAACTACGTCGCGGATATCCACGGAGACTTGATCTTCGATGGATTTCAGACCACGGCAACCGCTCCCCGTCACCACGATGAACATGACTTAAATTTGTCATCAGACCATACCCAGGAGATAGCACCTGTAACTGCTCTAGCCTTAGATCCGGAGCAGATTGCGCCATCCGAAGACGGGAAGCTCAACCCCGCCACCGATGCCGTAGTCCCAGCGGCGTCACAGCCGCACACATACCCAACCTCGAGTGGAATCTGTGTCACCGGAGACTCGGACTCGTTTCTGGCTATAGGTTCCGAACCATGTTCGTCCACGAGCGTCGAGCTTGATCAGTCATCGATCGTTGAATTCAGCTCCGCGGAATTTTTCGGCACTCACCTTTGGGCGACGTGTTAAACTCGTTAAAAGCACTATCCTTAGCGGTGTGCTCACAGCCGAATTATATCTGGTTTGAACTGGAGGCTGATGATGGAGAATTTCGCTTCCCACCCACTGCCCACTTCATAGCCACTGTCGAAGACTTAACCGACACACTCGATTACGGCTCCGAAGACATCGAGGGTATGGACGACGATGCTGATGAGGAGCAGGGCCAAAACCCCTCGTTTACCGAACGCTGGACGCCACCTCTTCTTACAACGTGTACATGGTGGATACACCTAAAGAAACTAACAAAGATGACAAAGAAAATCCAGTCGAGGATAAACCTCCTGAGACACAGCCAAAGGGCCGGCGTCAGCGGCGCCACTCTAAGTCATGTCGGGGAAAAGACAACAATACCGGTATGGGAGAGAACAATACTCCGGACGATGCCGAAGACAATGAAGATCCCGTTGAGGCAACTTCCAAACAAAGACGAACCATCCAATTTAGACAAGATATTGGATCGGCCCTGCCAGATTCATGGCAACCCCGATAAACCAGCTAATCACACCAACAGAAGCTGTTGGGTCTTCAAACAGGCCGACAAGCTCAACGTTGAACACAAGGGGAAGAGGCCGCCCGGTGATAGCGACGACGAAGAGACTCCCCAACCAAAC
>NC_041385.1:222130170-222162603 GCF_002162155.2 Triticum dicoccoides
TGAACATGGTATACGTGACACACACCTCTACAGGGGAGCGTAAGGAGCGCTCCCTCCGAACAGAGGATCATACTACGGCTACTTCAGCCGAAGTACAAAATGGTCCTATCAAACCGCATACCTCGTCGGCCATTAAGCCGCCGGTCTCCATTCAACATGACTGACCAATTTCGGAGTTGCACTAGCAGTTCGGCTTCCGCCGTCCGCCTCATATACCTGCGAAATCTGTACCGTGCATACATAACTATGCACTTAAAATACCATGGGCATCGGCGAAAGCACAATACGAACGAGCCTACAGGTACTCCCATAACCTCCTTCTTTTTTCTTTTCTAACTACTCTTTGTTTTTCATTATCCTTTACCACAGGTGGCTCAAAGGTTGGTCATCTCACGGACTCTATTGGAGTTCGGGTTCGTACATTCACCCAAAGGCTACTCCTATTAAGGAGCCCCTTCACCGAGGAAAGGCGGCACAGACGTGCGATAGGAAGTCCAAAATAACTTTTTGTAGACCGCACTCTCTATTTTCGAGGCTGTAAAGTGCCTTTTTCCTCAGCTGTTGACCCCTGGCATGTCAAATACCCGGGGTTTTGGCGTTATTACCTATAAAATGACGATTGGCATATCACTCAGGTTCTAGTGAACATAATCCGTATCCAGTATTCACTTTCCTCTAAAGCACTGAATTTTGCTCCTTTGGTTGTTTCACACACGCACCCCGACATAACTTTCCAGGGGCTCGGTATGGGGACAAAATGAGTTGCCAACAAGTCCGAACAGCTTTATAGCATACTTCCGCATCGCGAGTTTGGCCTTATATGCATCATCTCCAAATCATGTCTTGGGTCAATAGTTGGGTTGCCCGGCTCCTGTGCTTACTACCTTAAGTTCCGCTCTATCGGCTAGGGTAGTAAAGGGAGAACTACTGCAATTGTGTTTCCGGTTCATCTGGTCAAACACCTTAGTAGAGAAAGCCGAAAACTGACTGTCATGATGCGGCGAGAGCTGGTCAACCACTCGATAACTTATTGAAATCTTTCGCGATTCCCTCTACATTACACGAAGGACCTTTCTTCAGGTCATACATGTAATGCACCGTATTGGGATAACCGTGTACATACCAGGGTCTATATTGTAGACCCAACATAAAACACCTATGGCTAAGTGAAAGTGTTAACACCCTATAGTCCAATTGCCTAGTTTGTCGCATTGACACCTCCTTCATGGACCAAGACGTTGGGTTAAGAGTGATCAAGTGATTTTCCGAACACCCTCGTATTTTCTACGAGGGGGCTGAAGCCGACAACTAGAAAACTTTCAGGTTGTACAAAAACGGCCGCACGGGAGGAACCAAAATTTTTAGGTGACACTAAAATGAAAATAGCTTTATTATATAATATAATATTGTCTTTTAAAAATTCAATACATTTCACTCGAATATCATGTCTTTTGAGCACTAACCCTCTATCAAGCGGGCACCCTCTAAGACATCCTCGAAATAATGCTCTGGTGCGTGATGGTCCTTGCCCTTGTGTGGAGTCTTCGCTGCACCGTCGATGGCCTTCATCTTCGCCCAGTACGTCTTGACGCGGGCAAAGGCCATCCATGCACCTTCAATGCATGTTGACCGCTTAACAGCGTCGATACGCGGCACCGCATCAACAAGTCGCTGCACCAAACCAAAATAACTATCCAGAATTGGCTCGGTCGGCCACAGCCGGACCACGATGTCCTTCATGGCAGATCCGGATATCTTGTGGAGCTCTACCCACTGGGCCATCTGTTCGTTCAGCAATAGCGGACGCTTCGGCATGCTAAACTGCGACCAGAACAACTTTTCTGTTGCACGTCCTTCTTGCGCTTGGAATTTGCATCGCATCGAAGACACTCTTCGACAAGTCCAACAATGCGTCTTGAGAACTCCACACTTGATTAAGCGGGGCATAATTCGGATCGCCGAACTTAGTTTGTAACAAAAAGGGCTTACCAGCCGCAATCTCCCCAGCTTGCCGAATCTCCTCCCGGGCCGCTCTAAACTTGGACCGTGCTTCTTTCGCCTCTCGTAAGGCCTTGTCAAGATTAGCCGTTCTGGCTTTATTATCCTTCTCGAGAAATTTGCAGCGGCTACCGGCATCCTTTAGCTCAAGCGCCATCGTGGATATTCTCTCCTCGTATTGGCGCCGAGCAGTCTATTCGGGCTTTAACTTGGCAGATGCCTTTTCGGCAGCCGCGTTACTAATCCAGGCCTGCTCCTTGGCCCGGGCTAGCTCAGCCCTAAGGATCTCAACTGCGGCGGCACTATCTGCAGTCATGCATATCTCAGTATACAATCCCTAGCGTCATGCTTATATTTTAAGCACGTGCATATAATGACTGCCCCAAAGACATACCTTGCGCCTAGTCAAGCCGCTTGTTGATAAGCGTGATGTCATCATCTGCCTCATCAATTTGCCACTGCAGATATGCAACCTCCATAGTCCGGGCAGTAGCCAGGGAGGTAACAGCCTGTGTTCCAATTAATCAGATTATTTCCTGGGCATATATTTTTTGATCCTCTAATCGCCTCCCTTGGGCAGCCAATCAGAGTCTCAGGGGCTACTACCTATACACAGGTGCATTTTGTGAATAAAGCACAATCGAAAATATTACAATACAAACCTCGAAGCCTGTTAGCAGGTTCGTGAAGGCTTCATTCAATCTGCTTTTCACGAACAGAACCTTTTCAACCACCGTACCCATCAAGGTACGATGTTCCTCTGAGACGAACGCCTGTGGCAGCATGTTCGCCAATATATCCGGCGCTTCTGGATCTCCGGAAGTTGTTGTAGGAGTACGGCCTCCCTTTGAAGGGATCCGTTTGTTCGTCCCTAGAGTCGTCTCCGGCTGTAAACCGGACAGTCCGGGGCCTTTATTGTTGGCCCCCGGACCCTAGGATACCTAAGTATCACCTTCGGGTAGTGTCTTCATCATCCCACGCACCACTTGTTGATCAGGACAGACCCTCCGGGACGACACCTCGAAGTCATCCGCCCTATTGGGCGAGGAGCCAGTGGAGGCGTCTTGCTTTCCATCATCTCCGGGGGAAGATCCCTCGAGGAGGAGGATTGTTGAAGAAGACTGTGTGTCGAGCTGCAAAAACATATATTCTAGATGTTACCTCTGTAACAGGAAAGGAACGGGATATGTTTAAAACACCATTGTTCATTTACGATTTGGCTAAAGGCTTGTCCTCACTACGGGACTGTGCGATGACGTCGTCCTCCAAGCCCGAGCCGCCCGACAGGGGCATCTTGCCTCGCTTAGGAGCCTTTTCCTCCCAACCTTTGGTGGCGGCCCTTTTCTTACCATGGGGAGAAGGGATGTTGGCTTCTCCTTCACTTTTGTCTTTGGGCGATGGAATTTTGATCTCCCCGGACACAATGTCTGATATACCTTCGGAATGGAGGCCACCTTTGGTCCTCCTGCTCTCCGCCTTGTCCTCCTTCACAGGCATCTGGTACGGTGCCGGGGCCAGCATCCTTGTTAGTACGGGATCTGCTGAGTCTTTGGGAAGGGGGGGCCGAACACCTAATTCACTTCGCTTTCTTTATCCAGCCTTGGAAGAAGATAGTTTGCTCAATATTGTATTACGGCATACATAGCTAAAAATTGTTCGGGAGTCGAGCGCTTACCGAGGTGTCCGGATGGTTGCAGTCGAGGCTGATGTCCTCGATGGTGTCTGGCCACTGTTTTTGTTTCCCGAAAAACAACTTCCACGTTCCTTTGTGCATAGTGCCGAAGAAGTGTTGGAGGGTCCGTGGTCCTTCCGGATTAAACTCCCACATACGGAGAGGCCGTCGCTGGCACAGCAGGGCCCGGCGGATCAGCATTACTTGAATCACGTTGATAAGATTGATGTCCTTCTCAAGGAGGCACCGGATGTGGCTCTATAGAGTCTGCACTTCGTCAATTGATCCCCAGTCCAGCCCCTTATTAATCCATGATGCAAGCTGTAACGGAGGGCCAGATCAGAACGTAGGTATAGCTGCCCACTTGGTATCGCGGGGTTCAGTGACGTAAAATCACTCCCGCTGCCATAGGTTGGGAGTTTCGGTGAAGGAGCCTTTTGGACAGAGAGCATTGGTGAGCTTGCTCACTGTAGCACCGCCACACTCCGCTTGTTCCCCGTCGACTACCTTCGGCTTCACACTAAAGGTCTTGAGCCATAAGCCGAAGTGTGGGGGAATACGGAGAAAGGCCTCGCACGTGATAATGAACGTCGAGACGTGAAGGAAAGAATCTGGGGCTAGATCATGAAAATCTAGTCCGTAATAAAACATGAGCCCCTGGACGAAGGGATGAAGAGCAAATCCTAGCCCTCGGAGGAAGTGGGAGATGAATACAACCCTCTTGCCAGATCTGGGAGTAGGAATAACCTGTCCTCGAGCAGGAAGTCTGTGGGGGATCTCCACGGTCAGGTATCGGGCCCAACGGAGCTTCGCAATGTCCTCCTCTGTAACAGAGGAAGCCACCCATCGGCCCTGGGGGCTGGGTCTGGACATGATTGGGAAGCTTGAAACAATGAAGTCGAACCTTGGGTGCTAGAACTCGGGTTGGAAGGGCCGAGGAAAGGTTTGGCGTAAAAAGATACGACCCTTGGCTCCTTTATAAAGGCAATGGATATCGAACGCCTCCTCCTAAGCCTGAAAACCTGCCTATTCCTAAGGAATCTTCCCAATGGAACGGTTGGGTTACCCACGCTCGCATTGATGAGAATTCCACAATAAGGGGACATGATCTCTGCTTCGACAAGATGTGCCAATAAAAACCGTGCCTCGAAACATAGAATGGCAGGACAAGAATAAGTTCGAAATAATGACCGGGCAGACGTGATGTCACATTGCAAAAAGTTGTCAGCGGATTGGACTCGTGAAATATTATACCTCTGCGGTTGTGTGTGGTACTTGTGTTGCAGATCCAGACACATTTGTTACGTCCGAAGACTATCTTGGAATATTCGGAAAGGGGAACCCGCCTTGCAATGCCGAAGGCAATCTGCGCATCGGACGCCTCATCATTGAAGCCTAGTGAGGGAGTCCTGGATTAGGGGGTATCTGGACAGCCGGACTATGTACATCGTCCGGACTATTGACGCGTGAAGATACAAGACTCAAGACTCTGTCCCATGTCCGGATGAAACTCTCCTTTGCGTGGAAGGCAAGCTTGGCGATCCGGATATTGTATTTCCTTCCTTGTAACCGACTCCATGTAAACCCTAGCCCTCTCCGGTGTCTATACAAACCGGAGAGGTTGGTCCTTAGAAGGCCGATCACAATTACAATCATACCATCATAGGCTAGCTTCTAGGGTTTAGCCTCTACGATCTCGTGGTAGATCTACTCTTGTACTAACCATATCTTCAATATTAATCAAGCAGGAAGTAGGGTTTTACCTCCATCGAGAGGGCCCGAACCTGGGTAAACATTGTGTCCCTTGCTTCCTGTTACCATCAGCCTAAGATGCACAGATCGGGACCCCCTACCCGAGATCCGCCGGTTTGGACACCGACATTGGTGCTTTCATTGAGAGTTCCTCTGTGTCGTCGCCGCAAGGCTTGATGGCGCCTTCAAACGTCAACAACATGGTCCAGGGGGAGACTTTTCTCCCCGGTTAGTTCTTCGTGTTCGGCGGCTTCGCACTGCGGGCTAATTCGCTTGGCCATCTGGAGCAGATCGACAGCTACGCCCCTGGCCACCAGGTCAGGTTCGGAAACTTGAACTACACGGCCGACATTAGCGGAGACTTGATCTTTGACGGATTCGGGCCTGTACCAGGAGCACCGGACAGTCACGATGAGTCCGGCTTAGACCTGCTGTCGGACAATGTTTGGGATACCACCCTTGCAGTAGCCCCGGACCTAAATCTGGAGCAAGCTGCGTTGCCCAAGGACGGAGGGATGGACCCCGCCCCGCAGGCTGCACGCTCATTGGCGGTGGAGGTGAACATAGGTCTCATCTCTGTGGAGGCCTGTAACTTCGGATCCCCGGACTTGTATCGGTTGTTGGTTCCAGTCCACGCACTCTCGAGCCAGCCGAGCCAGGTTGGGCTCCGGTGATGGAGTTTACCGCTACGGATATCTTCCAGCACTCGCCCTTTGGCGACATGCTGGACTCATTAAAGTCCCTCTCTTTGTCAGGAGGCTCTTGGCCGAACTATGTCCGGCTCGAGTGGGAAGCAGGCGATGAAGGAATTCGTTGCCCACCCACCACCCACTTCAATGCCACGGTTGATGATTTAACCGATGTGCTGGACTTCGACTCCGAAGACATCGACGGTATGGACGACGATGCAGGAGAAGAACATGAACCACCGCTCACTGCGCGGTGGACAACCACCTCTTCCTATGATATATATATGGTGGACACTCCGAAGGAAACCAATGGCGATGAGGCAACGGAGGATAATCCCTCAGGGAGAAAAGCGAAGCATGGGCGTTGTCGGCGCCGCTCCAAGCCCCGCCACAGCAACACCGGCCCAGGAGACGAAAATAATCCGAACGGTGCCGAAGAGGAAAACAACCCTGATCAGCCCGCCTTCGAGCAGGCCGAGCAGGAAGATGAGCAGGTCAGCCCAGACGAATAGGCAACGGACGAATATCCGGGGGAGGATAACTATATGCCCCCTCCGAAGACGAGATTAGCCTCGGCGACAACGAGTTCAGTGTGCCTGAGGATCCCATGGAGCAGGAGCGCTTCAAGTGTCGGCTTATAGCCACCGCAAGGAGACTGAAAAAGAAGCAGCAGCAACTTCAAGCTGATCAAGACCTGCTCACAGATAGATGGACTGAAGTCCTGGCAGCCGAGGAATATGGACTCGAGTGCCACACGGCTGACTGGCCACCTCGTGGCCGGGATAAAATGGCGTATCAGCCCGAATACCAGCCCGCACCCCCACGCCAATACACTATGGCCTGGGGCAATAGGCAGGACGTGCAAGATATACTGGAAAACAAAGCAGAACAACCAAGATCGATCTACGGATCACGGGGGAGCGCCCAAACGCGCGACGACGACCGTCACGCCGGATACACTATCAACAAGTCTGGCCGGGCCGAACACAGCCACCCAGAGCAACACGAACTGCGTAGCCACATAGCCCGGCACAGAGGCACTGCGCACCCCCTCTGCTTCATTGACAAAGTGATGGATCATGAATTCCCAGAAGGGTTTAAACCAGTAAACGTCGAATCATACGATGGCACAACAGACCCCGCAGTATGGATTGAACATTTCCTTCTCCACATTCACATGGCCTGCGGAGACGATCTACAGGCCATCAAGTATCTTCCCCTCAAGCTCAAAGGACACGCTCGACACTGGCTAAACAACCTGCCAGCAAATTCCATTGGCAGTTGGGAAAACCTGGAAGATGCATTCCTCGACAACTTCCAGGGCACATATGTGCGACCACCGGACGCCGATGACTTGAGCCACATTACTCAACAGCCCAGAGAGTCAACAAGGAAATTCTGGACTCGGTTCCAAACTAAAAAGAACCAAATAGTCGAATGTCCGGACGCCGAAGCCCTGGCGGCTTTTAAGCATAATATCCATGACGAGTGGCTCGCCCGACACCTTGGCCAGGAAAAACCCAAGTCCATGGCAGCTCTCACAACACTAATGACCCGCTTTTGCGCGGGCGAGGACAGCTGGTTGGCTCGCAGCAGCACTACGCCACATTCTGGCACTTCAGATGGCCGCGACAATAATGGTAAGCCACGGCATAACAGACATAAGCGACGGAACAACGGCGATAGCACTGAAGATACGGCAGTCAATGCCGGATTCAGCGGATCCAAGTCCGGTCAGCGGAAGAAGCCGTTCAAAAGAAACAATCAGGGACCATCTAGTCTGGACCGTATACTGGAGCGCTCGTGACAAATTCATGGCACCCCAGATAAACCAGCCAACCACACCAACAGAGACTGCTGGGTGTTCAAACAGGCCGGCAAAATAAACGCTGAAAACAAGGACAAGGGGCTGCCCAGCGATGATGACAAAGAGCCCCGGCGTCCGAACACGGGGAGACAGAAGAAATTTCCCCCCAGGTGAAAACGGTCAACATGATCTACGCCACTCACATTCCCAAGCGGGAACGGAAGCGAGCACTACGGGACATCTATGCGATGGAGCCAGTCGCCCCCAAATTCAATCCATGGTCAGCTTGTCCGATCACCTTTGATCGTAGGGATGACCCTACTAGCATCCGTCACGGCGGCTCAGCCGCATTGGTCCTAGACCCAATCATCAACGGATTCCACCTCACGCGAGTCCTTATGGACGGTGGCAGCAGCCTGAACCTGCTTTATCAGGACACAATGCGCAAAATGGGCATTGACCCTTCAAGGATCAAGCCCACCAAAACCACCTTTAAAGGTGTGATTCCTGGAGTAGAGGCCCGTTGCACGGGCTCTATAACATTGGAAGTGGTCTTCGGATCTCCGGATAACTTCCGAAGCGAAGAGTTAATCTTTGATATCGTCCCTTTCCGCAGTGGTTACGACGCACTGCTCGGACGAACCGCATTCGCTAGATTCAATGCGGTACCACACTACACATACCTCAAGCTCAAGATGCCAGGACCATGCGGGGTCATAACAGTCAACGGAAACATGGACCGCTCTCTCCGAACAGAAGAGCATACTGCAGCCCTCGCGGTGGAAGTACAATGCGGCCTCCTCCGACAAACCAATCCGGCGACAATAACTTCGAGCACCGTCAAGCGTGTCCGGAGCACCCCGCAACAGGATCATCAGGCACGCCAAGAGCACGACTAGCAGTCCGGCCACCGCTCGAGCCCCATCAAAGTAGCATTCGTGCCACGCGTACACAATTACGCGCTCAAAATACCATGGGCGTAGGCGGAGGCGCAACAATGACTCAGTCAATAGTGCGGTATAACCGCTATATACCTTCATAACCCATCCTTCTTACTTTTCAGGACATTGCTTTAGAGCAGCCTCTTCAGAAGAGCCGGATTGTCGGACTTACATAGGAGAGAAAACCATGGAGGCAACAGGCTTTGCGCACAAAAGGAAATACCTAGGTGGAATCTGTTCACGATCGTTATACCTGTTTTACATACCTACATGCAGCCTGCCCTTTGATAGGACATGTTAAATAGTCCTATT
Organism: Triticum dicoccoides; assembly: GCF_002162155.2. Taxonomy (NCBI): domain Eukaryota; kingdom Viridiplantae; phylum Streptophyta; class Magnoliopsida; order Poales; family Poaceae; genus Triticum; species Triticum dicoccoides. Next base: position 222,139,342 of record NC_041385.1, read on the forward strand.
TACTTCTGCCTAATGCCACCGTTGTAAAGATACACTTAAACATATTATTCATCAATGGGAAACAATATATAGCGTCAACTTATTATTCCTATTTGCGCATATTTCTTGCAAATGTTTATTTAATATTGCATCCGTACACCTTGGTATGGTTAGTTTGCCAGAGGCTTCTTATGACACCTCATAATACGACATAACAAGTCCAAACACTTTCAATAGTGCGGCACCCCAAACTTATAGCACTATATGCATCAGTTCCAAATCATGTCTTGGGTCAATAGTTGGGTTTGCCCGGCTCCCTTGTTTTGGTACCTTACGTTCCATTATATCGGCTAAGGTAGCACATGGAGAACTATTGCGATTGTGTCCCAGTTCTTCCGGATGAGCACCTCAGTAGAGAAAGCCGAAAACTGACCGGCATGATGCGGCGAGAGCTGGTCGCTATTCAAGAGGTCTTAAAATCCTTAAAGATTTTTTCCGCTTTAGGCGATGAATGGGCCTCGTCCGATTTAGGCGTGTATAGCGCCCCAATTTGGCCCTCCGAGTTCTAGGGGCTTCGCCGAAATTTAAAATTGTAGAATTCTATGGCTAAGTGAAAGTTATAAAGCCGCATAGTCCGATTGCCTTGTTCGCTGTGCCGGATACCTCCTTAAGGGACCAAAAATTTGGATAAAGAGTATTCGGGTTTTTCCAAGAACACCCTGGTACTAATTATGTGGGGGCGGAAGCCGACGACTGGCCTACTTTCAGAATTCTATAAACAGCCACACAGAAGGTAATATTTTAAATCAAACAGTGCTACATAGCACAAATAACTTTGTCTTTAAATTACAACAGCGACAGAGGTACATTTATTCAAAGATCTTGTCCTTGGTACATTCATCGGCCACGAGACGAGCGCCCTTCATAACGCCATCATAATACTTCTCGGGATAGCGATGCGCCTTGCCCTCTGGCGGCCTGTCCTTCACCAGCTTCTCCGCATCCAGCTTGCCCCAATGCACCTTCGCGCGGGCAAAGGCCCGGCGGGCACCCCCAATGCAAACGGATCGCTTGATAACTTAAAGCCGCGGACAGGCATTCACCATCCGCTTGATCAGGCCAAAGTAGCTAGTGGGCAGGGGCTCACGAGGCCACGTCCGGACTATGAAATCTTTCATAGCCACTTCGGCCGCCCTGTGGAGTTCGACCAACTGCTTCAGTTGGTCACTCAGAGGCATTGGGTGTTCGGCCCCAGCATACTGGGACCAGAACAGCTTCTCCATTGAGCTCCCCTCCTTGGCACGGTAGAACTCCGTGGCGTCTGAGATGCTGCATGGCAGATCTGTGAATGCCCGTGGAGAGCTCCGAATTCAGGTAAGTAAAAGAAACGCCTCCTCCACTTGTTTGCTTTGCATAAAGAATGTCTTACCCGCCGCTATCTTCTTGGCCTCCTGGATTTCTTGTTGTGCCTTCTCGGCTTCGGCCTTGGCGTCTTTCATACTCACAAGGGCCTTCGCAAGCTCGGACTCTTTCATCTTAAGATCATGCTCCAAGGACTCGAACCTTTTACCGAGGTCCTGGAGCTCTTGATGTACCTCGCCTACCCTAGCATCTTGCTTCTCGCGCTCTTTGCATTCCAAGGCCGCCTTGTCTTCGGCCTTGGACAACGCTTTCTTCAGGGACGCCACTTCGGCGGTGGCCCCTGTTACACAGTCACGACGCTTCGTCATTAGAATACCCAATTTTATCTATCCTTCATTACATAAGAGCGGGGAATCACTCACCTTTGTTCTATTCGAGCTGCCTCTTCGTGAGGTCGAGCTCCCCCTGCGCCTGCTCCAGGTCCCGCTTTAGTCCAGCGACCTCGGCTGTGCGGATAGCAGTGTCAAGCAGCACAACCTGCTTATTCACATACACACTTATTATTAGACTCCCACGGACTATAATTGACCCTCAGTTCGGCTTTTCCTTCCGAATACCGAACAGAGTATCAGGGGCTACTACCTATCGGGTGGTAATTTCACACATTTTTTATTACTTACCTCCAAGCCCGTCAGGAGGCTTGTGCAGGCTTCGGTTAGTCCGCTTTTGGCAGACAGAACCTTTTGAATCACCGCACTCATAAGAGTACGGTGCTCGTCATCCATGGAAGCGCCCCTAAGCGCTTCCACCAGACTATCCGATGCCTCTGGCGTGACGGAAGTCCCTGGCACGGACGGATCACCCTTCCTAACGAGGGGCTGCCCGCCTGAGTCCGGAACCGTTGGAGGCTCCGGAACAGTGTTCGGTTGAAAGCCCGGCCTACTGCGGCTCTCATCGACACGGTCCGCGGGGATCTTGAACCTCGCATGTCTGACATCTGGAATTCCGCCTTGGGGCGTCTCTAGAGTCACCTCCCCCCGCCCTAGGAGCCTTCGGGACAACACCTCCGTGTCATCCGCAGGCTGAGGACTGGTGGCCGTCGGGAGCGAGTTCATCTCTGAATCGCTCAGAGACGCATCTGAAGACGACACCTCGGGATGAACCCTGGCCGGACTTCATATATGTTCGGCATTATAAAAAGATTATGAAGTAATGTCATGATAGAGTGCGGACACTTACGATCGCACTAGGGGCTTCCCCCTGGGCAGCCACCCCTCCTCATCATGGGCGGCCGTGGCAGAGTAGTCCGGAAGGGACACCTTTCCCTTCTTGGATGTCCCAGCCCCCTCCTCCGGGGCGGCTTTCCTCTTCTTCTCCTCCCCAGTGTGGGGAGGGACACCTTCTTCATGTTTTCCCCCGCCTTTGCGGGAGGAATCTGCCTCATCGTCGTTGGACAACGTGGGTATGACGGCCTTGCGCCGGGGGCCTTTCCCGGCCCCCTGCCCTGCCTTCTAAGGCCCCCCATCCTCTCCGGACGGGGCGGCCTCTTCTTCTTCTTCTTCCTCCCCTTTGGGGGAGGAGTTTGCCTCGTCGTCTTCGGACGAGGCTTCCAGTACAACCTTACGCCGGAGACCCTTCCTGGCCCCCAGGGCCTTCTTTTTGGCCTTCTTCTCCGGTGCCTTGTAGGGCGCCGAGACTAGCATCTCCATCAAGAGAGCATCAGCTGGATCTTCTGGCAGCGGAGTCGGACAGTCCATCTACTCCGCTGTCTCCACATAATCCTGATCAAATATGCACAAATACTTAAGACTTCTCCATGAATATACTGGGAAGAGCTGAATCCGGTGGTAGCCAGAAAACTCACCGGACTAGGAGGCCGTGCAGCGTGAAGTCCGCGGTCCTCAGATATGGGAGGAGGTACTTCGGAGGCCTTGAACAACACCTTCCATGCGCCTTTGTGCGTCATGTCGTAGAGCTTCCAAAGCGTCTGGTGTTCGGCCGGGACAAACTCCCACAGATTGAATGCCCGCCTTTGGGACGGCAGGATCCGGCGAACGAGCATGACCTGGATCACGTTACAAACTTGATGTTCTTGTCCTTCATGCTCTTGATGCATTTTTGGAGTCCGGTCAGCTCTGTAGGTTCGCCCCAGGCCAGGCCCTTCTTTTCCCAGGAGGTGAGCCACATGGGGTTTCCGGGTCGGAACTCGGGGGCCGCTGCCCAGTTGGCACCGCGCGGCTCGGTGATGTAGAACCACCCCGATTGCCACCCTTTCACGGTCTCTGCAAAGGAGCCGTCTAGCCAGGTGACGTTAGGCATATTGCCCACCATGGCCCCTCCGCACTCCGCTTGCTGGCCGCTCACGATCTTCGGCTTCATGTAGAAGATCTGTAGCCATAGGACGAAGTGAGGCCTGATGCGGAGGAAGGCCTCGCATACGACGATGAACGCCGAGATGTTGAGGACGAAATTTTAGGCTAGATCATGGAAATCTATCCCGTAGTAGAACATAAGCCCGCGGATGAAGGGATGAAGTGGAAATCCCAGTCCACGGACGAAGTGGGTGACAAACACGACCCTCTCGTGGGGTCCCGGGGTCGGAATGACCTGCCCGACGTCCGGTAGCCGGTGCGCTATGTTTGCAGCCAAGTATCCGGACGCCCGAAGATTTGCGATATGCTTCTCCTTAACGGTGGAAGCCACCCACTTGCCTCCTGCTCCGGACATGTTTAGCTGTACGGAGAAGACTTGGGCTTGGGCGCTGGAGCTCGAGGGGGCAAGAGTGGGCAAAGGAGGAAGAAGGCGTGGGTAAAAATGGGGAACTCTTATCCCTTTATAGAGGCGACGAAAGCGGTGCGCCTCCCCACTTGCCCGTTGAGAATCGCTTGCTTCCAAAGCGCCATGATTGATGGTGTGGTGGGATTACCCATACCCGTATTGATGAGAATCCCATGATAAGGGGACACGATCTCTGCTTTGACAATACGTGTCAAGGAAACCGCCTCGCAATATGCGTGGTGGCTGGTTGTGGGAAAACGGTTCGAATAATGACTCGACTGTAGTGACACATCGCGTTGTCTAAAAAAGTTGTCAGCAGATTGCATTTGTGAAATATCATTCTCTCTACGGTGGTATGTGAAGATCATTTTGCGGGTCCGGACACGGTTTAGGTGTTCGAAAATTACTTTGGAGTATTCAGAGAAGGGACCCGCCTTGCAATGCCGAAGACAAGACTGCGCACCGGACTCATCGTCATTGAAGCCTGGTTCAGGGGCTACTGAGGGAGTCCTTGATTAGGGGGTATCCGGACAGCCAGACTATGTACATCGTCCGGACTATTGAAGCGTGAAGATACCAGACTCAAGACTCCGTCCCGTGTCTGGATGGAACTCTCCTTTGCGTGGAAGGCAAGCTTGGTGATCCAGATATTGTATTTCCTTCCTTGTAACCGACTCCATGTAAACCCTAGCCCTCTCCGATGTCTATATAAACAGGAGAGGTTGGTCCTTAGAAGGCCAATCACAATTACAATCATACCATCATAGGCTAGCTTCTAGGGTTTAGCCTCTACGATCTCGTGGTAGATCTACTCTTGTACTACCCATATCTTCAATATTAATCAAGTAGGAAGTAGGGTTTTACCTCCATCGAGAGGGCCCGAGCCTGGGTAAACATTGTGTCCCTTGCTTCCTGTTACCATCAGCTTAAGACGCACAGATCGGGACCCCCAACCCGAGATCCATCGGTTTTGACACCGACACCTGGTTTAGGGACTACAGAGGGAGTCCTGGAATAAGGGGTCCTCGGACGTCCGGCCTGTTGGACATGGTCCGGACTGATGGGCTGCAAAGATACAAAGACCGAAGACTCTATCCGTGTCCGGACGGGACTCTCCTTGGCATGGAAGGCAAGCTTGGCAACCAAATGTGAAGATTCCCTTCTCTGTAACCGACTTTATGTAACCCTAGTTCCCTTCGGTGTCTATATAAACTGGAGGTCTAGGTCTGTAGAGGCAAATAATCATAATCGTAGTTATATAGGCTAAGCTTCTAGGGTTTTAGCTATTACAATCTCGTGGTAGATCAACTCTTGTAATACTCATATTCATCAAGATCAATCAAGCAGGAAGTAGGGTATTACCTCCATAGAGAGGGCCCGAACCTGGGTAAACATTGTGTCCCCTGTCTCCTGTTACCATCGACCTTAGACGCACAGCTCGGGACCCCCTACCCGAGATCCGCCGGTTTTGACACCGACAAGTACCTTAAAGTGGTGGTTTGTTTTCTTATACTAATGAAGCTCATGAGTTTTCTGTTGAGTTTTGTATTGTGAAGTTTTCAAGTTTTTGGGTAAAGATTAGATGGATTTTGGAATAAGGAGCGGCAAGAGCCTAAGCTTGGGGATGCCCAAGGCACCCCAAGGTAAAATTCAAGGACAACCAAAAGCCTAAGCTTGGGGATGCCCCGGAAGGCATCCCCTCTTTTGTCTTCATCTATCGGTAACTTTACTTGAGGCTATATTTTTATTCACCACATGATATGTGTTTTTCTTGGAGCGTCTTGTATGATTTGAGTCTTTGCTTTTTAGTTTACCAAAATCATCCTTGCTGTACACACCTTTTGGGAGAGACACGCATGAATCGGAATTTATTAGAATACTCTATGTGCTTCACTTATATCTTTTGAGCTAGATAATTTTTCTCTAGTGCTTCACTTATATCTTTTTAGAGCACGGTGGTGGTTTATTTTATAGAAATTATTGATCTCTCATGCTTCACTTATATTATTTTGAGAGTCTTTTAGAACAACATGGTAATTTGCTTTGGCTATAAAATTAGTCCTAATATGATGGGCATCTAAGATGGGTATAATAAAAACTTCCATATAAAGTGCGTTGAATACTATGAGAAGTTTGATTCTTTATGATTGTTTTGAGATATGAAGATGGTGATATTAGAGTCATGCTAGTAGAGTAGTTGTGAATTTGAGAGATACCTGTGTTAAAGTTTGTGATTCCCGTAGCATGCACGTATGGTGAACCCTTATGTGATGAAGTCGGAGCATGATTTATTTTTTGATTGTCTTCATTACGAGTGGCGGTCGGGGACGAGCGATGGTATTTTCCTACCAATCTATCCCCCTAGGAGCATGCGCATAGTACTTCGTTTCGATAACTAATAGATTTTTGCAATAAGTATGTGAGTTCTTTATGACTAATGTTGAGTCCATGGATTACACACACTCTCACCCTTCCACCATTGCTAGCCTCTCTAGTACCGCACAATTTTCGCTGGTACCATAAACCCACCATTTGCCTTCCTCAAAACAGCCACCGTACCTACCTATTATGGCATTTCCATAGCCATTCTGAGATATATTGCCATGCAACTTTCCACCGTTCCGTTTATTATCACACGCTCCATCATTGTCATATTGCTTTGCATGATCATGTAGTTGACATCCTATTTGTGGCAAAGCCACCTTTCATAATTCTTTCATACATGTCACTCTTGATTCATTGCACATCCCAGTACACCGCCGTAGGCATTCACATAGAGTCATATTTTGTTCTAAGTATCGAGTTGTAATTCTTGAGTTGTAAGTAAATAAAAGTGTGATGATCATCATTATTAGAGCATTGTCCCAGTGAGGAAAGGATGATGGAGACTATGATTCCCCGACAAGTCAGGATGAGACTCCGGATGAAAAATAAAAAACAGGAAAAAAAGAGGCCATAAAAAGGAGAGGAGGCCCAAATAAAAAAATGAGAGAAAAAGACAGAAGGGGCAATGCTACTATCCTTTTACCACACTTGTGCTTCAAAGTAGCACCATGATCTTCATGATAGAGAGTCTCCTATGTTTTCACTTTCATATACTAGTGGGAATTTTTCATTATAGAACTTGGCTTGTATATTCCAATGGTGGGCTTCCTCAAATTGCCCTAGGTCTTTGTGAGCAAGCGAGTTGGATGTACACCCACTTAGTTTCTTTTTGAGCTTTCATACACTTATAGCTCTAGTGCATCCGTTGCATGGCAATCCCTACTCACTCACATTGATATCTATTGATGGGCATCTCCATAGCCCGTTGATACGCCTAGTTGATGTGAAACTATCTTCCTCCTTTTTGTCTTCTCCACAACCACCATTCTATTCCACCTATGGTGCTATGTCCATGGCTCACGCTCATGTATTGCGTGAAGATTGAAAAAGTTTGAGAACATCAAAAGTATGAAACAATTGCTTGTCTTGTCATCGGGGTTGTGCATTATTTAAATATTTTGTGTGATGAAGATAGAGCATAGCCAGACTATATGATTTTGTAGGGATAGCTTTCTTTAGCCATGTTATTTTGAGAAGACATGATTGCTTTGTTAGTATGCTTGAAGTATTATCATTTTTATGTGAATATTAAACTTTTGTTTTGAATCTTTCGTATCTGAACATTCATCCCACAATAAAGGAAATTACATTGATAAGTATGTTAGGTAGCATTCCACATCAAAAATTCTGTTTTTATCATTTACCTACTCGAGGACGATCAGGAATTAACCTTGGGGATGCTTGATATGTCTCCAACATATCTATAATTTTTGATTGTTCCATGCTATTATATTATAGGTTTTGGATGTTTAATGGGCTTTAATATCCTGTTTTATATTATTATTGGGACTAACCTATTTAACCGGAGGCCCAGTGCCAATTTCTGTTTTTTTCCTATTTTAGAGTTTCGCAGAAAAGGAATACCAAACGGAGTCCAAATGGAATGAAACCTTCGCGAGGATCTTTCTTGGACCTAAAGCGATCCAAACGACTTGGAGTAGAAGTCTGGAACTCCACGAGGCGGCCAGAGGCAGGAGGGCGCGCCCAGGGGGTAGGTGCGCCCCCACCCTCGTGGGCCCCTCGTAGCTCCACCGATGTACTTCTTTCACCTATATATACTCTTATACCCAAGAAATATCAGTGGGAGCCATGAAACCACTTTTCCACCGCCACAACCTTCTGTACCCGTGAGATTCCATCTTGGGGCCTTTTCCCGCGATCTGCCGGAGGGGGAATCGATCACGGAGGACTTCTACATCAACACCATAGCCTCTCTGATTAAGCGTGAGTAGTTTACCATAGACCTTTGGGTCCATAGTTATTAGCTAGATGGCTTCCTCTCTCTCTTTGATTCTCAATACAAAGTTCTCCTCGATGTTCTTGGAGATCTATTTGATGTAATACTCTTTTGCGGTGTGTTTTCTGAGATCCAATGAATTGTGGATTTATGAACAAGATTATCTATGAGTATTATTTGGTTCTTCTCTGAATTCTTATATGCATGATTTGATATCTTTGCAAGTTTCTTCGAATTATCGGTTTAGTTTGGCCTACTAGATTGATCTTTCTTGCAATGGGAGAAGTGCTTAGCTTTGGGTTCAATCTTGTGATGTCCTTTCTCAGTGACAGTAGAGACAGCAAGGCACGTATTGTATTGTTGCCATCGAGGATAAAAAGATGGGGTTTATATCATATTGCTTGAGTTTATCCCTCTTCATCATGTCATCTTGCTTAATGCATTACTCTGTTCTTATGAACTTAATACTCTAGATGCATGCTGGATAGCGGTCGATGTGTGGAGTAATAGTAGTAGATGCAGAATCGTTTCGGTCTACTTGAACAGACGTGATGCCTATATTCATGATCATTGCCTTAGATATCTTCATAATTATGCACTTTTCTATCAATTGCTCGACAGTAATTTGTTCACCCACCGTAATACATGCTATCTTGAGAGAAGCCACTAGTGAAACCTATGCCCCTCGCGTCTCTTTCTTATCATATTGCATCTATTTTATTTACATCACATCTTGTTTACTATTTTGCAATCTTTACTTTCCAATCTATACAACAAAAATACCAAAAATATTTATTTTACTATCTCTATTAGAACTCACTTTTGTGAGTGCCCGTGAAGGGATTGACAACCCCTTTATTGCTTTGGTTGCAAGGTTCTTGATTGTTTGTGCAGGTACTAGGTGACTTGTGCGTTGTCTCCTACTGGATTGATACCTTGGTTCTTAAAAACTGAGGGAAATACTTATGCTACTTTGCTGCATCACCCTTTCCTCTTCAAGGGAAAACCAACGCATGCTCATGAGGTAGCACTTTCTTGGAGATCAACAGGGATGTCTCACTATCTTGAACCTTATTTGCATTACTTCCTTTACCATTGCATAATGGGGTACTCTTCTCCAATATTTTGCCGGCATTCTAAAAGAGAAACAAGGAAACACATCACAGGTTTAGCATGTTGTATATGAAACTCATTTTGGTAAACCAGTTCAATAGTAAAGTGGACAAGATAACATCATGAAACAAACATATATCTATGTACTATGGTCACTGTATGGTCTATATTATTCTAGTTTATGTTGCCAAATCAAGATAGAGACATAGTTCAAATCATATCTATTTAAGACAAAGCAACATAGACAAAATATAAGTGTGGGGAACTACACAACACTAACAACACTTGTAATGTGCATGACAAGAGAACACAACTATTTATTCAATTGAAACTGAAATCAACACAGAGCAAGTTACAACCGCAAACCAGTTAAAAGAAACAAGTTTAACATATATCTGTTGCGCGATTGGAGTTTCAGTTGCATCCTTCAAATTTGAAATTAGTTGATATGAGCAAATATAGTGATGCAAGAGCAAAGGAGTATGAACCATAGCTACGTAACCTGACCTGACAACAGTTCTTCTTCTACTTTAAGTGTTGAGTTGGGGTTCGAAGTGGTGGTTGATACGTCTCCAACGTATCTATAATTTATGAAGTATGCATGCTATTATATTATCATTCTTAGATGTTTTACAATCATTTTATAGCAACTTTATATCATTTTTTGGGACTAACCTATTGACCCAGTGTCCAGTGCTAGTTGTTGTTTTTTGCTTGTTTTTACATCGCAGGAAATCAATATCAAACGGAGTCCAAACACCGCGAAACTTTTTGTGGATTTTTTATGGACCAGAAGACATCTAGTGGGCCAGAGAAGCACCTGAGGGGTGGCCCGAGGGGGGCACAACCCACCAGAGCGCGCCTGGGGCCCCAGGCGCGCCCAGGTGGGTTGTGCCCACCTTGGTGGCCACCCGTACCCCCTATTCGCCCTTTAAATAGTCAAATATTCCAAAAACCCTCGGGGTTAACCTAGATCAGAAGTTTTATGCGAAAGAATTGCTGTTATGATGCTAGGAAAAGTGATTGAAATTATCATTGATCGAACATATGCACTTTGCTAGCATTCACACTTCATAAATTATTTCTTTTATCATTTACCTACTCGAGGACAAGTAGGAATTAAGCTTGGGATGTTGATACGTCTCCAATGTATCTATAATTTATGAAGTATTCATGTTGTTGTATTGTCATTCTTGGATGTTTTACAATCATTTTATAGCAACTTTATATCATTTTTTGGGACTAACCTATTGACCCAGTGCCTAGTGCCAGTTGCTGTTTTTTGCTTGTTTTTTACACCGCAGGAAATCAATATCAAATGGAGTCCAAACATCGCAAAACTTTTGGTGGATTTTTTATGGACCAGAAGACATCCAGTGGGCTAGAGAAGCACCTCAGGGGTGCCACGAGGAGGGCACAACCTGCCAGGGCACACCCAGGTGGGTTGTGCCCACCTCGGTGGCCACCCGTACCCCCTCTTCGCCCTATAAATAGTCAAATATTCCAAAAATCCTCGGGGTTAACCTGGATCAGAAGTTCCGCCGCGGCAGGCCTATGTAGCCACTGAAAACCAATCTAGACTCCGTTCCAGCACCCTGCCGGAGGGGGGAATCATCACCGGTGGCCATCTACATCATCCCGGCGGCCACCACGATGAGGAGAGAGTAGTCCACCCTCGGGGTTGAGGGTTTGTGCCAGTAGCTATGTGTTTAATCTCTCTCTCTCTCTCTCTCTCTCTCTCTCTCTCTCTCTCTCTCTCTCTCTCTCGTGTTCTTGAGATGTCATGATCCTGATGTATCGCGGGCTTTGTTAATATAGTCGGATCATATGGTGTTTTCCTCTCTCTATCTTGTTGTGAATTGAGTTTTCCCTTTGAGATTTCGTTTTATCGGATTGAATACTTTTATGGATTTGAGAGCACTTGATATATGTCTTGCATATGAATACTCGTGGTGACAATGGGGTATCGTATTAATTCGCTTGATATATGTTTTGTCACTCAACTTGCGGATTCCCGAGGTGACATTGGGGTAATCTACGCATAGGGGTTGATGCACGTTCTTGTCTTCGTTTCTCCAGTAGATATCTTGGGGCACTCTTTGAGGTTCTTTGTATTGGATTGAGTATTATGAGTCTGAAATTATTTGGTGTTATTTTAGTGCGAACTCTTGGATAGATCGATCGGAAAGAATGGCTTCGAGGTGGTTTCGTACCCTACAAATAATTTCTTCTTATGTTCTCCGCTAGATAAGAACTTTGGAGTGATTCTTCATCGCACTTTGAGGGGTGGTTATATGATCCAGTTATATTAGCAAATTTGGGAGATTGCACTAGCGAAAGTACGGACCCTAGGCCTCATTTTCAAGCATTGCTATACCGTTTGTGCTCCGTTTTATCGATTGCTACCTTGTTGTTTTTTATTGTCACTATCATATAAATCAATATCTACTATCATTACTACACTTGTATCACCATCTCTTCGCCGAACTAGTGCACCTATACAAATTACCATTGTATTTGGTGTGGTGGGGACACAAGAGACTTTTTATTATTTGGTTGCAGGGTTGTTTGAGAGAGACCATCTTCATCCTACACCTCCCACAGATTGATAAACCTTAGGTCATCCACTTGAGGGAAAATTGCTACTGTTCTACAAAACTCTGCGCTTGGAGGCCCAACATGAGTCTACAAGAATAAAGTTGTGTAGTAGACATCAAGCTCCTTTCTAGCGCCGAGGTGAGTGCTTGAAGGTATAACTTTAGATCTTGCAATTGAATCTTTTAGTTTCTTGTTTTATCACTAGTTTGGTTTATAAAAGAAAACTACATAAAAAATGGAATTAAGGTTGCATCATATTATTCATCTTTATAATGTCTTTCGTGAAAATGATGGAGCAGAAAATTGTGCTCAATTGATAGAATAATAATTCAATAAAATGTTTGTCATAAATGATGAGCATGATTGCAATGTTATTAGTACGAATTCTTTAAATATCCATGATGCTAATGATATGCAAAGCCATAAGCTTGGGGATGCTATATTTGATGAAGATCATATTTTTAGTCCCCCAAGATTTGATGTGCAAATTTGTTATAATGATTGCATGCCTCCTATTTATGATGATTATAATGATGAAAGTGGACTCGGAGAGGTCGTGACTTTATTTAATGATGAATCCACCATTTTGGATGAGGCTTCAATTGACTATGAGAACAAGGTTGCTATTTATGATGATTATGGTGATGACATGTATGCTATATGGAATAATGATAACCATGAAACTTGTCATCATGTGTAGCGACCCGACCTCAGATGGTCAAGTCTCTGTGCTCCAGTGTCATCCCTGGATCAGTAATGCTGACACCACACAGTACTTCGAAGGATTTATAACAGAGTAGCAATCACACACTTATTACATCGTTTGTCCAAAAGAGGACTTATTACAATAATCATGGCTTAAGGCCATCTAATAACGTTAACAGCGGAAGACTTGGAAGATAAGTGAGTCCATCAACTCCAACGGCATCACTGAGTATAGAACCACGACCTAAAAGCACCTTACTCGTCGTCTGAAAAGTCTGCCACATGAAAGTTGCAGCCCGAAAACGGGTCAGCACATGGAATATGCTGGCAATGTAACACATAGAGAATGATGAACAATAAGCCTATACTACATGCATATATGGCTGGTGGTAAGCTCTATGGTTACAGTTTTTGCATAAAGCCAGTTTTTCCCTACTGCAAAGGAATAAATTTGTTTAACTATCATGGTGGTTGTTAAACATTGAGAATGGTTGACAGCATCCTCAATCCCATTTAAAAAGTACTCATTATCAAACCCATCAATATTAAATTAGAGTAACATGTTGAGATAAAAATGATATTTCAAGTACTAGATACTCAAGATGTCCATAACCGGGGACACGGCTAATCATGATTAGTTTGTACACTCTGCAGAGGTTTGCGCACTTTTCCCCACAAGACTCGATCGCCTCCGTTTGGTTTCTCGCACTACCTGGTGTTTGAGAAACGGATGACCGAGACACAGTCTTTCAGAAGCGCTAGCACCTTACGATGGGTAGACCCGTACACCTGCATCCCCTACATCTGCTAGTCCACCACTATAAGAGTTCGCACAACTTAGTCAACTATGCCAGAGCCCATAATGGCTTGTGGCTGCACACGTAAGTTACTAGTATGAATTATCTTATGATCCCTTTGAGCCTGGGTGACGGTCCATAGGAAAATCACACGGTACCCCCGGGATTTCCAAAAAAAATAGGCAAGTCCTGGTAACTCCAGGTGCCTCAATCCACCCAGATGTGTATTTAAGTTGCCACCTTAGATAAACCATTAATTAACAATCTCACATCTGTCATGGATAATCACTCACCCAATCCACGTCTACTAGCATAGCATGGCATAATAAGCAAACATAGAAGTAACTCCCAAAGGTTTCATAAGTAAAACAGGTAATAGGTACTACCTCATCTACTTCCCATCCCACAATTTAATTAGATCCTAATCATGCAATGTTTGAGGATTGATCTAATGCATAAAAACTGGGTAGTAGTAAAATGTATGATCAAGTGTTACTTGCCTTGCTGATGATCCGCGAAACCTAGAGATTCGAAGTAACAAGCGGCGCACTCCGGGTGATCTATCGCAGACAAACAACAAGCATACAATAAGTACTCATCTAATGCACAGGTAAATCTCGAATAAAAGATCGAACCAGAAAGTCCAACTTAAGAACCCTGGTTGCAAAAAGAATTGAATCAAATAAAGCAACGAAAATCAAACGGCGAGAGAAAACAACTTGGTTCTAGCAAGTTGAAACTAGGTCAAATTTTACAGTAGCAAAACTTAGTTTAAGTTGGTTAGTCGGAACGGCGGTTTCGAAGCGAAACTCCAGGCGCTTGAATCACCTGATTCCGATAAACGAGCGAGAAGATAAACTAGAAAGAAAATCAGATCTGAAATCGCTATCAGAAAAATAGCGGAATAAATCCGATTAAAAAGAAAAACGACGAACGGTTGAACAAACGGAGGTTCGTTAACCGAGGGTAACCGGTGATCACGTTTGTTAGGACGAACGGTCCGGCGAACGCTCGCTAAACAAAACTGGAAAGAAAAACCAGCGAGAAAAACCGATCTAGGGTTTCGGAAAGAAAATCGAAACGAAAAACTGATCTAGACAACCGGAACGGTTTGCGAGAAAAACCAAACCGAGGGGAAAACGGTGACGCGGCGCGGGGCTAGTACCTCGAATAGGCGAGGGGCTCCGGCGGCGGCGTTGGGCGGCGGCGGCGGCACTTGGCGGCGGCGGTGGCAAGCGGCGGCGGCGGCGCTGGTGAGGGGCGGCGGTGCGGGTGGTGGTGCTGCGCTGCTGCTGTTGCGGAGAGGAGGGGTTTTGGTTTGATGCTTAGAGGGGGGGTGCTTGGGTATTTATATTGGGGAGGGGAGGGTTTTGCTTGGAGGAGGGATCAAGGAATAAGAGTAGGATTAGGAATCCTAGGAACAAAAAACGGAATAACGAAACGGGTCCAAATCCTACTAGGATTTGTAAAAGAAAAGGAAACAGAGGGCGGCGGCGGCGGCTCCCTGGCGCGGCGGCGCGGACGCGCGCGCGTGCGGCCTGGCGGCTGGCGGCCGGCTGGGCCTTCGGCCCAGTCGCATTGCGGTTTTTTTTAAATCGGTTTCGCGCGCGGAAAAACACAGAAAAGAAAATCTACCGGACTCCAAAATTAATAAAGTAAATTTTCTCGACTCCTAAAAATGAGCCGAACAAAATGAACTTTTACTCGGGGCCTAAAATGCAATTTTTGAAAACACGCATTTTTCCCTAATGCAAATAAACTCCGGGAAAACTCCAAAATTTGATTTATTCATTAAATCTTCATTTTTCCTAAATTTTGGGAAAGTCATATTATTCCCTCTCATATTTTTGATATTGGAAAAATATTTGAAGATAAAATAAATAAAACCAAATGATCCCTCTTTTCAAAATTTGAAAGAACTCAAATATGAAAATTTGGAAATCTCCAACTCTCTCCGTGGGTCCTTGAGTTGCGTGAAATTTATAGGATCAACAAAATGCAAGAAAATATGTGATGCATGATGATCTAATGTATAACATTCCAAATTTAAAATTTGGGATGTTACAAACGTACCCCCCTTAAGATGAATCTCGCCCTCGAGATTCGGGTTGGCTAGAAAATAGGTGAGGGTGGTCCTTGAGCAAATCTTCTTCTCTCTCCTAGGTGGCTTCATCCTTCGTGTAGTGGCTCCACTGAACCTTGCAAAACTTTATAACCTTGCTGCGAGTAACTCTGCTGGCATATTCGAGAATCTTGACTGGTTTTTCCTCATATGTTAAATCATCCTTCAACTGAATTGCTTCCAATGGAACTGTATCTCTTAGTGGTACCTCCACCATCTCGGCGTGACATTTCTTCAGCTGGGAAACATGGAATACGTTGTGAACTCCTGACAGTCCTTCTGGTAATTCCAACTTATAAGCGACTTCTCCCATGCGTTGCAAGATCTTATACGGTCCAACAAAACGTGGTGCTAATTTTCCTTTAACTCCAAAATGCTTAACTCCTCGAAGTGGGGACACTCTAAGATAAATTCTGTCTCCAACTTCATATTCTATCGCCTTGCGTTTTGAATCTGCATAGCTTTTCTGTCTGGACTGGGCTACCTTGAGCCTGTCGCGAATCAACTTAACTTTCTGTTCAGACTCCTTAATCAAATCTGGTCCAAACAACTGACGGTCTCCAACTTCGTCCCATGACAACGGTGTCCTGCACCTTCTTCCGTACAAAGCTACGAAAGGTGCCATCTTCAAGTTGGTTTGGTAATTGTTGTTATAAGAAAACTCCGCATACGGCAGGTTATCGTCCCAACTAGATCCATAATCTAGTGCACAAGCTCTCAGCATGTCCTCCAAAATCTGATTGACTCTCTCAGTCTGTCCATCTGTCTATGGGTGAAAAGCTGTACTGAATTCCAGCCTCGTCCCCAATGTTTCATGCAACTGATTCGAAAACTTTGAGGTAAATTGAGTTCCTCTATCTGATACGATACTCCTCGGAACTCCGTGCAAACACACAATTCTGGTCATGTATATCTTTGCCAACTTAGCACTGCTATAGGTAGTCTTGACTGGAATGAAATGAGCTACCTTCGTCAAGCGGTCGACTATAACCCAAATCGAGTCATAGCCTAAACGAGTCTTTGGCAAACCCGTGATGAAATCCATGCCTAGTTTATCCCACTTCCATTCGGGTATCGGCAATGGTTGCAACAATCCTGCTGGCTTCTGATGTTCTGCCTTCACTCTCTGACATACATCACAAACTGCTACATACTCCGCAATATCCTTCTTCATTCCGGTCCACCAGAACGTTTCCTTCATATCCAAATAGATCTTGGTATTTCCTGGGTGAATCGAATAGGGTGAATCATGTGCCTCTTGCAGAATCAACTTTCTGATCTCCGGATCATTTGGCACATATACGCGGTCCTCAAACCATAGGGTATCGTGCTCATCCTCACGAAATCCCTTTGCTTTTCCTTCGCTCATTTTCTCCTTTATATCCGCGATCTCGTTGTCCTTTTTCTGGGCTTCCCTGATCTTATCCATCAAGGTAGACTGAATCTCCAATGCTGCTACATAGCCTCTCGGAACTATTTCCAAACATAGCTCATGAAGGTCTTCTGCTAACTCCTTTGGTATCTCTCCCGTCATCAGCGTGTTGACATGGCTCTTGCGGCTCAATGCGTCAGCTACTACATTTGCCTTTCCGGGATGATAATGCAATCTCATATCATAATCCTTGATGAGTTCCAACCATCTCCTTTGTCTAAGGTTTAACTCCTTCTGCGTGAAAATGTACTTCAAACTCTTGTGATCCGCGTACACCTCACAATGATTTCCAATGAGGAAATGTCTCCATGCCTTCAATGCATGCACTACGGCTGCTAAATCCAAATCATGTGTGGCATAATTTAATTCATGAGGTTTCAGTTGTCGTGAAGCATACGAAACAACTCTTCCTTCCTGCATAAGCACTGCTCCAAGTCCTCGACGTGAAGCGTCGCAATACACCTCATAATCCTTGGTCTGATCTAGCAAAATTAACACTAGTGAGGTAACCAATCTTTTCTTCAACTCCTGGAAACTTGCCTCACAATCCTCAGTCCATATGAACTTAGTATCCTTTTTCAGCAACTCCGTCATAGGCTTTGCAATCTTTGAGAAATTCTCGATGAATCTCCGGTAGTATCCTGCGAGTCCAAGAAAACTCCGGATCTCTCCAATGGTCGTTGGTGCTTCCCATTTGGTTACGGTCTCAACCTTTGTGGGGTCAACTGCTATACCTTCTCCAGATATAACATGTCCAAGAAATCCAACTTCCTTTAGCCAAAACTCACATTTGCTGAACTTGGCATATAGCTGATGTTCCCTTAGTTTCTCCAAAACCAATCGCAAATGTTCCTTATGTTCCTCTTCATTCTTCGAGTAAATCAATGAACACCACGACGAACTTATCCAAAAATTCCATAAACACTTTGTTCATCAGGTTCATGAAATAAGCAGGTGCGTTAGTCAATCCAAATGACATAACGGTATACTCATACAGTCCATATCTTGTGGTAAATGCTGTCTTAGGTATGTCCTGCTCTCGAATCTTCAACTGATGGTACCCTGATCGCAAATCGATCTTGGAAAACACTTTACCTCCTTGCAAACGATCAAACAGATCATTTATCATTGGTAATGGGTACTTGTTCTTGATTGTTACTGCATTCAATCCACGGTAATCAACAACCATCCTTAACGATCCATCCTTCTTCTCCACTAATAGTACGCGTGATCCCCAAGGCGAAGAACTTGGGCGTATATACCCTTTATCCAATAGCTCCTTAATCTGCTTCTTGATTTCTGCCAAATCTTGTGCGGGCATCCTGTATGGTCGCTTCGATATTGGGCCTGTTCCTGGCAAAAGCTCAATCAAAAACTCAATGTCTCTATCCGGTGGCATTCCTGGCAATTCCTCAGGAAATACATCTGGATAATCCTTCACCACTGGTACCTCTTCCTGCACAACTCCTAATAAGGAATTTACTTGATTCCTATTTGGTCCATGTCGTGATACATACTTGATCCTTCTTCCTTCTGGTGTCGTGAGCAAAATCGTCTTACTTGCGCAATCGATGTTTCCTCCATACATCGACAGCCAATCCATACCGAGAATCACATCCAATCCTTGGGATTCCAGAACGATCAAATCCGAGGGGAATACATGCCTTCCTATACTCAATGGCACTTGAAAACATCCTTGTCTGGCCGTGTACTCTGCTCCTGGTGAGCTTACTAGCATAGGTGTCATAAGAAGCTTAGTGGGCAGGCTATACTTTTCTACAAATCCCCTTGATATGTATGAATGCGATGCACCAGTATCGAAAAGAACAAGTGCAGTAAATGACTTAACCAAAAACTTACCGATTACTGCATCGGGCTGAGCTTCAACCTCCTCCACATCAATGTGGTTCACCTGTCCCCTGTTGAAAGGGTTTGGCTTCTTTCCAGAGCTTCCATTTCCACCTTGGCCTTCGGGACAATCATTTGCATAATGTCCGGTCTTGGAACACTTGTAACAGGTGACATGGCTCAGGTCTTTCTTGGCTGGGGTTGATGGCGTGGTCCGGTTCTGGCCGTTGCTTCCTCCATTCCCATTACCATTCTTGTGGCCATTATGATTGTGCGAACTACCTCCTCCATGGGTATGCTGAAACTGAACTCCCTGTCTAGGTGTATAACGGGGCTTCTGCTGGGCTCCAGAGTTATACTTCCCCTGTCCATACTTCCTCTTGCGGTTCTCAATCTGCTGTTGTTTTCCTTCAATCACGAGGGCGCGGTCTACCAACTCCTGGTAGTTATTGAATCTTGCTACCATCAACTACATGCTCAACTCATCATTCAGTCCTTCCAGAAACTTCTCCTGCTTAGCTGCATCTGTAGCAACGTCATCTGGGGCATAACGTGCTAACTTACTAAAATCATCCACATACTGGCCAACAGTCCTTCCTCCTTGGCGTAAGTTGCGAAACTCATGCTTCTTCATGGACATAGCTCCTGCTGAAACATGGGCAGTGCGGAAAGCTTGCTGAAACTGATCCCATGTGACAGTGTCTACAGGGTAAGTGGCTGTGAAATTCTCCCACCATGCTGCTGCGGGTCCGTCAAGCTGATGTGCAGCAAACTTCACCTTCTCACCATCTGTGCATCCTGCAGGGGTCAACTCCCTTCCTATCTTGCAGAGCCAATCATCTACTACAATCGGCTCGGTGCTACTAGAATACACCGGCGGATTCAGCCTAAGGAAACGAGTCAAGTGATCCGCGGGTGGTGGTGGTGGTGGGTTGTTGTTGTTGTTGCCTTGGTTCTGCACCAATGTCTGAATCAAAGTATTTTGCTGCTGAATCAACTGAGTGATCTCTGGCGGGAAAACAAACTCGGGGTCGCGTCTCGGAGGCATCTGTGGGGTTTTAGAAAAGACGAGAAATTAAGAATAGAGTGGGGTCTAAAGAGAAAACACTACCCAAATGCTCATGAGACAAATGCACACAAAATCACTTCATTCATTCAAACAAAGGGCATACAACGGTCTAACTGTCGCAAAAAGTGCGTGTACTATAATGTTTACATGGAGGGAATACTACTAATATATGGTGGTCATCTATTAATTCGAACCGGTGGAAGACTCCATGATGTCTGCTCCAGCTTCGTCTTCAAAGTCGGGTTCACTTGGATCCGAATCGGTGTCGTCGATGATGATGTAGTTGCTCGGACAGTCAACGTACTTGTCTTCATTCTTGAGCTCCAACTTCTTCTTGAGTTCTCCAATCTCATACTTAAGATTGCTGTTGTGCCTTACGACAGCTACGATCTCGTCCATGTAGTCCTTGCGTAGAGTCTTCATTTCTCCTTCAAGTTCGATGATCCTTCCCTTCGCATTCTTCAACTCTATCATATCATTGCACATCTGGTTCTCCTGGCGTCGAATGTGCTGGTTTAACTCCTGGATGTAAGCTGCAATGGATCTATCCTTCTTGGTACTGACTATCTCCCAATCTTCATTCCGGTGTCCGCAAATCTGGTAGATAGTGTCCTTGAGTTCTTCTTGATAAACTTCTCCAATGCGTCCCATGGTGATATGAGCTGCCATGCTCTTTCCCAGACTCCAGGTTGGTGCACTGAAAACACTATCTTTGGGCTTCATGATTGGCGCGAATGTCCTTCCCGGAACATGAGCTTGAATCTTCTAGCGCTCCTCTTCAGGCAGAGTGGCGTTGAAAGTCCCGGTGAAGCTTGGTAGTCCAATGTTCAGGTACTTGGCGACTTCCTTCAAGTGGGATCCAAAAGGTGTGCCTTCATCTGGTTGAGCGTACTTGATCTTTGCGTCCGTCATGCTAAAAGAGTCGAAAAGACGAGGAGTTAGAAAATGAGAAGAGAACAGTGATCTATGGCTTTAACTTAGTGGTCGTGTCCTACAGTCAGCGTGTGCTCTGATACCATCTCTGTAGCGACCCGACCTCAGATGGTCAAGTCTCTGTGCTCCAGTGTCATCCCTGGATCAGTAATGCTGACACCACACAGTACTTTGAAGGATTTATAACAGAGTAGCAATCACACACTTATTACATCGTTTGTCCAGAAGAGGACTTATTACAATAATCATGGCTTAAGGCCATCTAATAACGTTAACAGCGGAAGACTTGGAAGATAAGTGAGTCCATCAACTCCAACGGCATCACTGAGTATAGAGCCACAACCTAAAAGCACCTTACTCGTTGTCTGAAAAGTCTGCAACATGAAAGTTGCAGCCCGAAAACGGGTCAGCACATGGAATATGCTGGCAATGTAACACATAGAGAATGATGAACAATAAGCCTATACTACATGCATATATGGCTGGTGGTAAGCTCTATGGTTACAGTTTTTGCATAAAGCCAGTTTTTCCCTACTACAAAGGAATAAATTTGTTTAACTATCATGGTGGTTGTTAAACATTGAGAATGGTTGACAGCATCCTCAATCCCATTTAAAAAGTACTCATTATCAAACCCATCAATATTAAATTAGAGTAACATGTTGAGATACAAATGATATTTCAAGTACTAGATACTCAAGATGTCCATAACCGGGGACACGGCTAATCATGATTAGTTTGTACACTCTGCAGAGGTTTGCGCACTTTTCCCCACGAGACTCGATCGCCTTCGTTTGGTTTCTCGCACTACCTGGTGTTTGAGAAACGGATGACCGAGACACAGTCTTTCAGAAGCGCTAGCACCTTACGATGGGTAGACCCGTACACCTACATCCCCTACATCTGCTAGTCCACCACTTTAAGAGTTCGCACAACTTAGTCAACTATGCAGAGCCCATAATGGCTTGTGGCTGCACACGTAAGTTACTAGTATGAATTATCTTATGATCCCTTTGAGCCTGGGTGACGGTCCATAGGAAAATCACACGGTACCCCTGGGATTTCCAAAAAAACAGGCAAGTCCTGGTAACTCAAGGTGCCTCAATCCACCCAGATGTGTATTTAAGTTGCCACCTTAGATAAACCATTAATTAACAATCTCACATCTGTCATGGATAATCACTCACCCAATCCACGTCTACTAGCATAGCATGGCATAATAAGCAAACGTAGAAGTAACTCCCAAAGGTTTCATAAGTAAAACAGGTAATAGGTACTACCTCATCTACTTCCCATCCCACAATTTAATTAGATCCTAATCATGCAATGTTTGAGGATTGATCTAATGCATAAAAACTGGGTAGTAGTAAAAGGTATGATCAAGTGTTACTTGCCTTGCTGATGATCCGCGAAACCTAGAGATTCGAAGTAACAAGCGGCGCACTCCGGGTGATCTATCGCAGACAAACAACAAGCATACAATAAGTACTCATCTAATGCACATGTAAATCTCGAATAAAAGATCGAACCAGAAAGTCCAACTTAAGAACCCTGGTTGCAAAAAGAATCGAATCAAATAAAGCAACGAAAATCAAACGGCGAGAGAAAACAACTTGGTTCTAGCAAGTTGAAACTAGGTCAAATTTTACAGTAGCAAAACTTAGTTTAAGTTGGTTAGTCGGAACGGCGGTTTCGAAGCGAAACTCCAGGCGCTTGAATCACCTGATTCCGATAAACGAGCGAGAAGATAAACTAGAAAGAAAATCGGATCTGAAATCGCTATCAGAAAAATAGCGGAATAAATCCGATTAAAAAGAAAAACAATGAACGGTTGAACGAACGGAGGTTCGTTGACCGAGGCTAACCGGTGATCACGTTCGTTAGGACGAACGGTCCGGCGAACGCTCGCTAAACAAAACCGGAAAGAAAAACTGGCGAGAAAAACCGATCTAGGGTTTCGGAAAGAAAACCGAAATGAAAAACCGATCTAGAAAACCGGAACGGTTTGCGAGAAAAACCAAACCGAGGGGAAAACGGTGATGCAGCGCGGGGCTAGTACCTCGAAGAGGCGAGGGGCTCCGGCGGCGGCGTTGGGCGGCGGCGGCGGCACTTGGCGGCGGCGGTGGCAAGCGGCAGCGGCGGCGCTGGTGAGGGGCGGCGGCGGCGGCGGCGTAGGGCGGCGGC
>NC_041385.1:222162914-222206651 GCF_002162155.2 Triticum dicoccoides
GGAATAACGAAACGGGTCCAAATCCTACTAGGATTTGTAAAAGAAAAGGAAACAGAGGGCGGCGGCGGCGGCTCCCTGGCGCGGCGGCGCGGGCGCGCGCGTGTGCGGCCTGGCGCGGGCGGCCTGGCGGCTGGCGGCCGGCTGGGCCTTCGGCCCAGTCGCGCTACGGTTTTTTTTAAATCGGTTTCGCGCGCGGAAAACACAGAAAAGAAAATCTACCGGACTCCAAAATTAATAAAGTAAATTTTCCCCGACTCGTAAAAATGAGCCGAACAAAATGAACTTTTACTCGGGGCCTAAAATGCAATTTTTGAAAACATGCATTTTTCCCTAATGCAAATAAACTCAGGGAAAACTCCAAAATTTGATTTATTCATTAAATCTTCATTTTTCCTAAATTTTGGGAAAGTCATATTATTCCCTCTCATATTTTAGATATCGGAAAAATATTTGAAGATAAAATAAATAAAACCAAATGATCCCTCTTTTCAAAATTTGAAAGAACTCAAATATGAAAATTTGGAAATCTCCAACTCTCTCCGTGGGTCCTTGAGTTGCGTGAAATTTCTAGGATCAACAAAATGCAAGAAAATATGTGATGCATGATGATCTAATGTATAACATTCCAAATTTAAAATTTGGGATGTTACATCATGATTTTAATTTTCAATCACATGATAGTTATTTTGTTGAGTTTGCTCCCACCATTATTGATGAGAATAAGTTTTCTTATGAGGAGAGTAATAAAATTTCTATGATTGTGGATCATGAAAAGAATGCTTTATGTGATAGTTATATTGTTAAATTCATTCATGATGCTACTGAAAATTATTATGAGAGAGGAAGATATGCTTTTATATATCTCAATAATATCAAGTTTCGTATCTACGTGTTGAAAATCTTGAAGTTTTGCTTGTTTTTTCCTTCCTATTCTAGTTGATTCTTGTTCCCATAAGTTGTTTCCTCATAAAATCCCTATGCATCGGAAGTGGTTTAGACTTAAATGTGCTCGCCATGTGTTTCATGATGCTCTCATTGTGTTTCAATTCTTTACTTTTATGCGAGCATCATTGAAATCATCATGCCTAGCTAAAAGACATTAAAGAAAAGAGCTTGTTGGGAGACAACCCAGCATTTACCCCTACTATTTTTGTGTGTTCACATGATTAAGCTACTGTAGTAATCATGTTTTATAGGTTTTGTTTTTCAATAAAGTGCCAAGTAAGACCTTTGGGATGGTCTATGGTGATAGTTGATTTGATCTTAATGAAAAACAGAAACTTTTGCGCTTAGGAAAATAATTCTCATTTTTAACAGAAGCGTGATAAAATAATAATTATTTTTTGAATATTAATAGACAACTTTCCTAGGTCTTCCTCATTTTTCAGAAGTTTTGGAGTAGCAAAAGTATGGTTGAAGTATGGATTACTACATACTGTTCTGTTTTTGACAGATTCTGTTTTCAATGCATAGTTTGCTTGTTTTCTAGTTTCTATGGCTTATATTGCTCAATATAAATTGTGGAAATGATATGGTACAGTAGGCATTGTGTGTAAACAATTATGAATCTTGTCTTCGACAGTACCAAAGTGAAATGGTTTGCTCTTTATCACACTAACTTATCTCACGAAGTTCCGTTAAGTTTTATGTGATTGAAGTTTTCAAGTTTTGGGTGAGATGTCGATATGAGGAGAATAAGGACTGACAAGACCCTAAGCTTGGGGATGCCCAAGGCACCCCAAGGTAATATTCAAGGGAGATGCAAGCAACTAAGCTTGGGG
Organism: Triticum dicoccoides; assembly: GCF_002162155.2. Taxonomy (NCBI): domain Eukaryota; kingdom Viridiplantae; phylum Streptophyta; class Magnoliopsida; order Poales; family Poaceae; genus Triticum; species Triticum dicoccoides. The sequence continues at coordinate 222,164,696 of NC_041385.1, forward strand.
ATGCCCCGGAAGGCATCCCCTCTTTCGTCTTCAACATTATCGGTAACCTCACTTGGAGCTATGTTTTCATTCTCCTCATGATATGGGTTTTACTTGGAGTGTCACTTTAATTTATTAGGATTTTCTTGCTGCTATCTATAATAATGTTTTTCATCTTTTACTTCACTAAAAATGTCAAGGATAGCCTTCACCATGCTTATTTTCAAGTATACATGTTGTTGTTTCAAAACAGAAAGTTTACCGATGTTGTAAAAATTCCCTAGAAAAGTCAGAATGTGATAAAATGTTGAAACTTGTTGCACAGTAAGCTCTGAAAAATTTTCTACAGTGTGGTAAATTTTCATAGTTTTTGGGGTTAAATAAGTATTGATAGTCTTGCATTCTTTACAGACTGTACTGTTTTGGTAGATTGTTGTTTTGTTTGCATATGTTTGCTTGTTTAATGATTCGATTTGAGGATAGGAGTATTAAATATGCAGAGGCATTTAGTATGCAATGTTGAATAATAATTTTAGTGATTTTCTACAGTAGAGAATGATAAGGTTTTTGCATTGATTTATACTAACTTATCTCACGAGTTCTTGTTGAGTTTTGTGTGGATGAAGTTTTTAAGATTTAGGGAAACTGTGATATAAAAGGAATTAATGAGACATAAAAGCTCAAGCTTGGGGATGCCCAAGGAATCCCAAGATAATATTTCAATAACTCTCGAGCATCTAAGCTTGGGGATGCCCCGGTAGGCATCCCACCTTTCTTCTTCAACAATTATCAGTTAGTATCGGTTGAGCCTAAGGTTTTTGCTTCTTCACATGATGTGTGCTATTCTTGGATTGTCATTTTATTTTGTTTTGCTTTTTTCTTGTTGTTTAAATAAAATGCTTAGATCTTAAAGTTTTAAATAACAGGGAGTCCTCAATTAGCTACCCATTTACTTAACTACTCACTTGATCCTCACTTATATCTTTTTGGAGTAGTTTGTCATTTACTCTGGTGCTTCACTTATATCCTATGAGTAAGTTGTTGAATAAAATTGAATGTAATGAAGTTGAAATTATATGTTCATATCATGCCTAGTGGTATCTTCACATTGGGTTTAGAAAGTGAAATCTTTTGAGGCTTGACAATCACAATATTGGTCATACAAGCAATTCACAAAGGATTAGTAGGAGGAAGAGAACTTTCACATGCAACTACACTATCTTGGAAATATTTTGTGATTGTGAGCCCCCATCAAAACATTAAATGCCAAAATTGTTGATGTTGGACAAGGAAGACAACGTAATGATTTATGTTTGTTCATATTCACATAGAAGTGATATTGTCGTAGATCCTTTAACATGTGGTGCTTGCCCCCCATCTTTGCTAGCCAAAAATTCCACACCAAGTAGAGATACTACTTGTGCATCCAAAAACCCTTAAACCAAAATCTTGTTTTCAAGAGTCCACCATACTGACCTAAGGATTGAGCAAGATCCTTCAAGTAAGTTGTCATCGGTGCAATAAGGCAATAAAAATTGCTTCTAAAAGTGTTAGATCATTTAGTGTAAGAGAAAATTGAGCGTTGTACAAACTTTTGATGGCAAAGAATAAAAGCGACAGACTGCATAATAAAGGTTGCTATCATAAGGGGCAATATAACGTGACATTCTTTTGCACTAAGGGATCGAGCATACAAACAAAAAGCGCATGGCAACCTCTGCTTCCCTCTACGAAGGGCCTACCTTTTACTTTTATGCAAAGAGTCAAAGTTTTTCTCTCTATTCCTTTTTATTTTTCTCTTTTGGCAAGCATCATGTGGGGAGGAAAGGTCTAGGCACATATATCCAGTTGGATATGGGTAGCATGAGTTATTATTGTTGACATCACCCTTGAGGTGAATACATTGGGAGGCAAAATTATAAGCCCCTATCTTTCTATGTATCCGGTTGAAATGTTTTGCTCATGTGTATGCGGTGAGTGTTAGAAATCATAGAAGACTATATGATGGTTGAGTATGTGGATATCTTACTTAGACTTTGTTGAATAAGTTGAATTGCAATTCCTTGGTGACTGAGAACATAGGTTGTTGAGTTTCAAGAAAATTCGTTGTTTGAACCTTAACATGTGAATTGGTTGCTACATTAACATGAAAAGTTTTATGAGAAAGAATTGATGTTATGATGCTAGGAGAAGTGATTAGAATTATCATTGATCAAAATTATGCACTTTTCTAGCACTCACACTTCATAAATTATTTCTTTTATCATTTACCTACTCGAGGACAAGTAGGAATTAAGCTTGGGGATGTTGATACGTCTCCAACGTATCTATAATTTATGAAGTATTCGTGCTGTTATATTATAATTCTTGGATGTTTTACAATCATTTTATAGCAAATGTATATCATTTTTTGGGACTAATCTATTGACCCAATGCCTAGTGCCAGTTGTTGTTTTTTTTTGCTTGTTTTTTACACCGCAGGAAATTAATATCAAATGGAGTCCAAACACCGCGAAACTTTTGGTGGATTTTTAATGGACCAGAAGACATCCAGTGGGCCAAAGAAGCACCTGGGGGGTGCCCCGAGGACGGCACAACCCACCAGGGCATGCCCAGGTGGGTTGTGCCCACCTCGGTGGCCACCCGTACCCCCTATTCGCCCTATAAATAGTCAAATGTTCCAAAAACCCTTGGGGTTAACCTAGATCAGAAGTTCCACCGCCACAGGCCTCTGTAGCCACCGAAAACCAATCTAGACCCCGTTACGGCACCCTGCCGGAGGGGGAATCATCACCACTTTCCATCTGCATCATCCCAGTGGCCACCACGATGAGGAGAGAGTAGTCCACACTAGGGGCTGAGGGTTTGTACCAGTAGCGATGTGTTTAATCTCTCTCTCTCTCTCTTGTGTTCTTGAGATGTCACGATCTTGATGTATCGCGGGCTTTGTTAATATAGTCGGATCATATGGTGTTTCCCCCTCTCTATGTTGTTGTGAATTGAGTTTTCCCTTTGAGATTTCGTTTTATCGGATTGAATACTTTTATGGATTTGAGAGCACTTGATATATGTCTTGCATAGGAATACTCGTGGTGACAATGGGGTGTCGTATTGATTCACTTAGTATATGTTTTGGCACTCAACTCGCGAATTCCCGAGGTGACATTGGGGTAATCTACGCATAGGGTTTGATGCGTGTTATTGTCTTTGTTTCTCCGATAGAAATCTTGGGGCACTCTTTGAGGTTCTTTGTGTTGGATTGAGTATTATGAATCTGAAATTATTTGGTGTTATTTTAGTACGAACTCTTGGATAGATCGATCAGAAAGAATAGCTTCGAGGTGGTTTCGTACCCTACAAATAATTTCTTCTTATGTTCTCTGCTCGATAGGAACTTTGGAGTGATTGTTCATCGCACTTTGAGGGGTGGTTATATGATCCAATTATATTAGCATTGTTGAGAGATTGCACTAGCGAAAGTACGGACCCTAGGCCTCATTTTCAAGCATTGCTATACCATTTGTGCTCCTTTTTATCGATTGCTACCTTGTTGTTTTTTATTGTCACTATCATAGAAATCAATATCTACTATCATTACTACACTTGTATCACCATCTTTTCATCGAACTAGTGCACCTATACAAATTACCATTGTATTTGGTGTGTTGGGGACACAAGAGACATTTTATTATTTGGTTGCAAGGTTGTTTGAGAGAGACCATCTTCATCCTACACCTCCCACAGATTGATAAACCTTAGGTCATGCACTTGAGGGAAAATTGATGATGTCCTACAAAACTCTGTGCTTGGAGGCCCAACACGAGTCTACAAGAAGAAAGTTACGTACTAGACATCAGTGGTCCTCGTGCTTTTGGCACTGCAGTTGCCTTACTAATTGCTCGTGTTTGGGTGCTCTGTGGTGGAGACGATTATGTGTCAACTGGAACTGGGTTACTATCTGCTGGGGTTGGGGTAAGAAGGGGTGTAGCTGGTTCTCTGTCCAATTGGGTAGGGGTACAATTTGCGAGAGTCTGGGTTATGTGTGGTGGGGCTGGTTCTTGGGCAAGTACAACCGTGGTTCTATCTGCATCGTTGGGCAGCACTATCTTTTCTGAAGACCGTGTTTTTACTCCCTTAAATGTTGCCATCACCCCCTCTAATTCAAATGACTGATAAACAAGAAAAGTAATTGAATGTACATACATTGTATGATAGACAAGTGCAATGGATAGTGGGGAATAAAAGAGGGCATGAAATAATTCCCATTTATGTTGTCTAACCAAACCGGATAGCATGACACAATTTCACATATATGATGGCTAACTAAATAGGATAACATGACATAATTTCACATATATGATGGCTAACTAGATATGATAGAATGACATAATTCAAAATGTGATGACTATGTAAACATGATGACATGATATAACTATATGATGTGTTTATTAAATAGGGTGGCATGCCATAATTCACATACATGTCGTCTATGGAAACATGATGGCATGATATCATTCACGGATAGAATGACATAATTCAAAATATGAGGACTATGTAAACATGATGAGATGATATAACTATATGATGTCTTTATTAAATGGGTTGGCATGCCATAATTCAGATACATGATGTCTATGTAAACATGATGACATGATATAATTAAAATATATGATTTATATGCTAAGCAAGTAAGCATATGGCAATCACATATATGATGTATAAAATAAGCAGATGGCATTCAATATTGTGTGTATGATGTAAAAAATAAGCAATGCAAGACAACATATGCACAATATGAGTAATATAACCCTGCCAAGTTTGAGCATACACCTCAGGGGAAAATAGGACTGGTCATCTGTCTCTGAATCCTCCTCTAAGGAGCTATCTGTAACTAGCAAGATATTTGCTTCAACGTGTAGCATTGTCTGCTCTGAAGACCTTGTTTCCGGCCCAGATTTTTCCATCATCGATAATGGCTGATGCATAGGAAGACACTACAAAAAGAGACACATCCGTGACATTTTGGGCCGAACAATTTTTTTCTGTCATGCTTATGACACTTCTATGACAATAATTGTGAAAAAACCACGTATCATCATAGATGTGTGATACGTCTATTTTGCATCATGTTTCCTTATTGTTATTTATAATGTTTTTATCCATAATAATGCTTTTTGGAGTAATTCTAATGCCTTTTATATCATAATTTACAAGGAACACACCAATAGGAGAATTTCGGCAGCTGGAAATCTGGACCTGGGAAAGCTACGTCAGGCCACCTATTCTGCACAACTCCAAATGAGCTCAAAATTTACGGAGAATTTTGATGGATTATTTGAGGACTAATGGATCCAATAAACACCAGAGGGGGGACACCAGGTGGGCACAACCCACCTGGGCGCGCCAGGCCCCTAGGCGCACCCTGGTGGGTTGTGGCCTCCTCGGCCCACCTCCGGTGCCCATCTTCTGGTATATAAGTCATTTTGACCTAGAAAAAATAAGGAGGAGACTTTCAGTACGAGGCACCGCCGTCTCGAGGCGGAACTTGGGCAGGAGCACTTTTGCCCTCCGGTGGAGCGATTCCACCAGAGGAACTTCCCTCGCAGAGGGGGAAATCATCGTCATCATCATCACCGACAACTCTCCCATCTTGGGGAGGGAAATCTACATCAAAATCTTCAACATCACCATCTCCTCTCAAACCCTAGTTCATCTCTTGTGTTCAATCTTGTTACCGGAACTATAGATTGTTGCTTGTGGGTAACTAGTAGTGTTGATTACATCTTGTAGTTGATCACTATATGGTTTATTTGGTGGAAGATTATATGTTTAGATCCATTATGCTATTTAATACCCCTCTGGTCATGAGCATGTTTATCATTTGTGAGTAGTTACTTTTGTTCTTGAGATCACGGGAGAAATCATGTTGCAAGTAATCATGTGAACTTGATATGTGTTCGATATTTTGATAGTATGTATGTTGTGATTCCCTTAGTGGTGTCATGTGAACGTCGACTACACGAAACTTCACCATATTTGGGCCTAAGGGAAGGGAATGCATTGTGGAGTAGCAAATAGATGGTGGGTTGTGAGAGTGAAAGAAGCTTAAACCCCAGTTTATGCGCTATTTCGTAAGGGACCAATTGGATCCAAAAGTTCAATGCTATGGTTAGAATTTATTCTTAATACTTTTCTCGTAGTTGCGGATGCTTGCGGGAGGGTTAATCATAAGTAGGAGGTTTGTTCAAGTAAGAACAACACCTAAGCACCGGTCCGCCCACATATCAAATTATCAAAGTAGCGAACACAAATCAAACCAACATGATGAAAGTGACTAGATGAAATTCCCGTGTACACTCAAGAACGCTTCGCTTATCATAAGAGACCATTTTGGCCTGTCCTTTTCCTCAAAAGGATTGGGCTACCTTGCTGCACTTTTTGTTACTATTATCGTTACTTGCTCGTTACAAATTATCTTGCTATCAAACTACTCCGCTGCTTACAATTTCAGCACCTGCAGACATTACCTTACTGAAAACTACTTGTCATTTCCTTCTTCTCCTCATGGGGTTCGACACTCTTACTTATCGAAAAGAGCTACAATTGATCCCCTCTACTTGTGGGTCATCAATGTGCTGGGCTTGTACTTCTATGAAAAAAATCATGATAGAAAATGGGCTTTTCGTCCTGGGCGGGCCGGGGACGCACCTGCATGACATTCTTTGGGCCGTCCATGATAGAAAAAATCATGGTAGAAGCGAGAGCGAGGAAAATATCGGGGAGTTCCTGGTTACAGTGGGTGGCCGGGGCCGAGCAATGCACAAAGGTTTGTGCATTTCTCTCATACACGTACAGGCGTGTGTGCGAGGCATTGGGCTCTAACTGAACCTGAGCGAGGCGTTCGCTTACTGAACCCGAGCGATTGCACTAGCTATGTTACTGAACCCAAGCGAACGATCCCTTGGCTTTTATGAACCTAAGCGATTCCTTTGCAACTGCTGCTAATTGAAGCCGATCGAACCTGCTACCTCTTGATGAACAGTGACTGTTGTTGGGGGTTGGATGAACAATTCCCGATGGGGGTTGGATGAACAGGACCTCGTGGTAGTAGTAGGCCGTTGCTGCTGGATGAACAAGACCCTGATCGAGGAGGTGGGGGGGTGGATGAATAGGACCCCATGGAGGGTGGATGAACAGGACCCCGTGGAGGGCTGGTTGAACAGTAGCTGGTGGAGACTGGATGAACAGTAGGCCGTGGATGAACAGTAGCTGGTGGAGGCAGGATGAAGTCGACGGTGGATGAACAATAGCAGGTGGAGGCTGGAGGAAGTCGATGGTGGATGAACAATAGGCCGTGGAGGCTGGAGTGAGGCAATAGGCAGTGGATGAACAGTAGCCCGTGGAGTCCCGTTTTGCGGTATGCCACACCCGTCCCGATGAACAGGACCCCATCTTGACCGTAGGCGCTCCAACACAAGTCTGTTTTCCCCATTTTGCGGTACACCACACCCCTCCCGATCAACAACACCCCGTTTTGACCGCATCCACTAGAACAAAAGGCTGTTTCCTCCGTTTTGCGGTACACCAGACCCTTCCCGATGAACAAGACCCCGTTTCAACCATACGCGGTCAAATAGAAGGCCGTTTCCTCCATTCCGCGGTACGCCAGACCTCATTTCGGTTGTTTCGTCCAAGCCGGTTGGCTCTCGATTAACATGACGTATTCCGACCCAGTCGGTTGCCTCCCGATGAAAAGGACGCTATTTCCTCCGTTTCGACCCAAACGGTTGGTTGTCGATGAACAAGACACCGTTGCTGTACGTGTTTGAGACCACGCATGTATGTACGTACGCGGCTATCTTTTTTGCAGCGTAGCTGTTGTATGTGTACAAGATTTAGACGGGACTGCCTGAACTGCTACTGCCCCTTACTCGACCACAGTTCATCGTGGCAGACAGACCGATCGACCGTATGTACACAGACAACGCTACGCACGCTTCGACCGGGTGGGTCCCAGCTGTCAGGGAGGACAACAAGGCACATCCTTGCGTGCGAATATATAGCTGGCGGGTCCCATTGGCCAGGGACGGAATTATATATTTTTTGCCCGTAATAAGGAGGCATTTCCTTGCGTGCAAAGATGTTGGTGGTGGGTCCGAGCTGTCAGGGGCAGGAATAAGGAGGCACTTCCTTCCTTGCGAAGATATACATTGGTGGGTCCCAGCTTTCAGGGGGAGAAATAATTTTTTTCATGTAATAAGGAGGCGGTTGCATGCGTGCGTCCATGGACCTGGTGCGCCCCCACTATCAGCCTCTCCACATACAGTCATCTTCCGACGACTCTCGTTTGTTGACCATGTTGACCACGCCACATCGAGCACACCAAGGCGATGGACGACAGCGAGGCCTCGGACAGCAACAAGCCAGTGATGGGAAGATGCGACAATGGAGTCATGGGCGGAGAGGTGTACGAGGGTTAACTGGCTCTGGTGCAGCATGGTTCTGCAGTCAGGATAGAATAACACGAGGTGTGAAGGGGTGGAGGGATGGCTTGGCCAACGGTGGGGTGGCGCTTCTCAGCGAAGCATGCTAAGCAGAGCTGCTAGCAGCCAGAGACTAGAGCAGGTGGTCCCAGTGGCGCTGGAAGAAGAAAACGAGAGATTGAAGATGAATGTTGGTCGTTGGATTTATATCCAACGGCTATTGATGTCAGAATCATTTGTTGACTAAGTTGACAACACCTATTGGCCCACATTTCAGCCTCCAAAAATGCACATATTCAACCCATTTTTTAAATATTTACAGTCCATTTGCTGGGCTGGTGAACAAACACTACTGCATGATGCTGCTAGTGCGACACTACGATCAGAGACCCTTTGACGAAACTGTGTGCGAAGCATTAATCGCAAATGGTGATGTAAAAAACCGTCAAAAAGGATACAAAAAGTTTGCGATGAAGGATACATCAAACATGGTTCAGATTTTAGTTGCGTGTGCGATGCTGGGCATATGGTTAATCCAGAAGAACCGTTTGCGAGTAGACAGAACAACAGAAATGGGCAACCATGTCAATGTGTGTCCAATATACGGCATACAGTTTGCTCAAATGAACTATTTGCTATTAGGGAAAGCAACAGAAACGGTCAGCCAGATCAAGGTGTGTGTGATATACGGCATACGTTTCACTCGAATGAACTGTTTTAGATTAGGGAAGAGAACAGAAATGGTTCAACTTAACAAGGTGTGTGTCCTATTAGTTGAATTTAGCTCAAGGTCCATGTTTTGGAAACATGTCGTAAAGTAATGGGATAGATATTCATTCAAGCCAATCAACATGTGTTCAGAAAACAAAAAATATCAGAAAGTAACGAGATATACCTTCTTCAAGCCAATCAACATGTGTTCAAAAAACAAAAAATGGCAAAAATTACAAAACAAGGACCTCGAGGTTAATTCAACTAATATGATGGAGCACTATATACATTCAACACAATTAAATGTTTACAGTGATCCATCAATCAGTTGATTTAACATCGAGCCCACTTCCCATCCGGTCACCCATCCGATGACTACTCCAGTCTCAAGACAGTTAACTTGGGAGTTTTGTTAGATGAGCTATCAGTAGGGAAGCTGGTCCTTGCTGTTGTAGGATGCCTCTTTCAATCCTTTATTGTGCACCCGGATGTCCGACTATTGCCGCCCAATGGTCAATGCCACGTCTCCCACGAATGTAGAAGCTTCCATCCCTTGGATGAGTGGCAAACGGTTAATCCAGAAGAACTGTTAGCGATAATGCAGAATGATAACCCACAAGTATAGGGGATCAGTTCTAGCCTCTTTCGATAAGTGTGTCGAACCCAACAAGGAGCTAAAGGTAGAACAAATATTCCCTCAAGTTCTATCGACCACCGATACAACTCTATGCACGCTTAACGTTCGCTTTACCTAGAACTAGTATGAAACTAGAAGTACTTTGTAGGTGTTGTAGGATAGGTTTGCAAGATAATAAAGAGCACATAAATAAAATCTAGGGGCTGTTTAGATAAAGAAACAACTAAGTTAGTTTTAGTAGAGCTTTTTGTTACGCAAGAAAGTTATTTGTCCCTAGGCAATCGATAACTAGACCGGTAATTATTATTGCAATTTTATATGAGGGAGAGGCATAAGCTAACATACTTTCTCTTCTTGCATCGTATGCACTTATGATTGGAACTTTAGCAAACATCCAGAACTACTAAAGATCATTAAGGTAAAACCAATTCATAGCATTAAAGTATCAAGTCCTCTTTACTCCCATACGCAAACAACCTACTTACTTGGGTCTGTGCTTCTGTCACTCATGCCACCCACCATAAGCAAATCAGGAACATATTGCAAATCCTACAATAGGGATCCCTCATGCTTGTGTGACATGGAGAGCACCATAGGAGAACACCAATAATAAAACATGCAACTCAAACCAATCACGATCATCAATCAACCCATAGGACAAAACAGATCTACTCAAATATCATAGGATAGCCATACATCATTGGGAAATAATATATAGCGTTGAGCACCTTGTTTAAGTAGAGATTACAGTGAGGAGAAGATGTGTTACACCGCTGCATAGAGGGGGAGAGAGAGTTGGTGATGATGGTGGCGAAGTTATTGGTGTAGATCGCCATCATGATGATGGCCCCGACGGCGTTCCGGCGCCACCTGGAGAGAGGGGGGAGAGGGGCCCCTCCTTCTTCTTCTTCCTTGACATCCCCCCTAGATGGGAGGAGGGTTTCCCCTCTGGTCCTTGGCCTCCATGGCAGCAAAGGGGCGAGAGCCCCTCCGAGATTGGATCTCTCTCTCTCTGTTTCCTTCTGTTTCTCTTCTCCCAGATTCTGACCTTTCACCATTTCTCAAATTCCCCCAGAAATCCGTAACTCCGGTTGGGCTGAAGTTTTAACACGATTTTTAACCAGATATTCGCTTTCTTGCGACCGATGAAGGGCACTAACCGCCTTATGGGGGTGGCCACAAGGGCCCAGGGCGTGCCCTACCTACTGTGACACGCCCCCTGCCTTGCCGCCGCCTCGGGCATTGTCTCGCGTTGATTCCACTTCCCAAAATTCACATATATTCTAAAAACAAATCTCTGTAAGTTTTTATCCCGTTTGGACATCGTTTGATATGGATTTTCTGCGAAACAAAAAATATGCAACAAATAGGAACTAGCACTGGGCACTGGGCACTGGGCACTGGATCAATATGTTAGTCCAATAAAATCATATAAATTGTTGCCAAAAGTATGTAAAAGTTGTAGAATATTGGCATGGAATATAAAAAATTATAGATACGACAGAGATGTATCAGCATCCCCAAGCTTAATTCCTGCTCGTCCTCGAGTAGATAAATGATAAAAAAATATAATTTTTGATGTGCAATGCTACCTAGCATAATCTTGATCATATAATCTAATCATGGCATCAACATTATTACATGAGTGATTCAAAGCAATAGTCTATCATTTGACATTAAGACAATAATACTTCAACCATATTGAGGGAGTCCTGGATTAGGGGGTATTCGGACAGCCGGACTATATACTTCGTCCGGACTATTGGAGCATGAAGATACAAGACTCAAGACTCCGTCCCGTGTCCGGATGGGACTCTCCTTTGCGTGGAAGACAAGCTTGGCGATCCGGTTGTGTTTCCTTCCTTGTAACCGACTCCATGTAAACCCTAGCCCTCTCCGGTGTCTATATAAATCGGAGAGGTTGGTCCTTAGAAGGCCGATCACAACTACAATCATAATCATCATAGGCTAGCTTCTAGGGTTTAGCCTCTATGATCTCATGGTAGATCTACTCTTACTACTCATATCGTCAATATTAATCAAGCAGGAAGTAGGGTTTTACCTCCATCGAGAGGGCCCGAACCTAGGTAAACATTGTGTCCCTTGCTTCCTGTTACCATCAGCCTAAGATGCACGATCGGGACCCCCTACCCGAGATCCGCCGGTTTTAACACCGACATTGGTGCTTCCATTGAGAGTTCCTCTATGTCGTCGCTGTAAGGCTTGATGGCGCCTTCAATCATCGACAACACGGTCCAGGGGGAGACTTTTCTCCCCGGATAGATCTTCGTGTTCGGCGGCTTCGCACTGCGGGCCAATTCGCTTGGCCATCTGGAGCAGATCGACAGCTACGCCCCTGGCCACCAGGTCAGGTTCGGAAACCTGAACTACACGGCCGATATCCGCGGAGACTTGATCTTTGACAGAATCGGGCCTGTGCCAGGAGTGCCGGGCAGCCACGATGAGCACGACCTAGACTTGCTGCCGGACAGTGCTCGGGATATTACCCCTGCAGTAGTCCTGGACCTAATTCCGGAGCAGACTGCATGGCCCAAGGACGGATGGATGGACCCCGCCCTGCAGGCCGCACACTCATCGGCGGTAGAGCCGAACACAAGCCTCACTTCTAAGGAAGCCTGTGACTCCGGACCCCCGGACTCGTGTCCGGTTGTAGGTTCCAGTCCGCGCGCTCCTGAGCCGGCCGAGCCTGGTTGGGCTCCGGTAATGGAGTTTACCGCTGTGGATATCTTCCAGCACTCGACCTTTGGCAACATGCTGAACTCATTAAAGTCTCTCTCTTTGTCAGGAGGCTCTTGGCCGAACTATGTCCGGCTCGAGTGGGAAGCAGGCAACAAAGGAATTCACTGCCCACCCACCGCCCACTTCATTGCCACGGTCGATGATATAACCGACGTGCTCGACTTCAACTCTGAAGACATTGGCAGAATGGACGACGATGCAGGAGAAGAACATGAACCACCGCTCACTGGGCGGTGGACAGCCACCTCCTCCTACGATATATATATATGGTGGACACTCCGAAGGAAACCAATGGCGATGAGGCAACGGAGGATAACCCCTCAGGGAGAAAAACAAAGCATGGGCGTCATCGACGCCGCTCCAAGCCCCGTCACAGCAATACCGGCCCAGGAGACGAAAACAATCCGGATGGTGCCGAAGAGGAATACAACCCTGAACAGCCCGCCTTCGAGCAGGCCGAGCAGGGAGATGAGCAGGTTAGCCCAGACGAACAGGCGACGGACGGATATCCAGAGGAGGACAACTACTAGCCCCCTCTGAAGATGAGATTAGCCTCGGCGACGACGAGTTCGGCGTGCCTGAGGATCCCGTGGAGCAGGAGCACTTTAAGCATAGGCTTATGGACACTGCGAGGAGCCTGAAAAAGAAGCAACAGCAACTCCAAGCTGATCAAGACCTACTCACAGATAGATGGACTGAGGTCCTGGCAGCCGAGGAATACGGACTCGAGCGCCACTCGGCTGACCGGCCACCCCGCGGCCGGGATAAAATGGCATATCAGCCCGAATACCAGCCCGCACCCCCACGCCAATGCACTACGGCCCGGGGCAACAGGCAAGACCTGCAAGATATACTCGAAAACAAAGTAGGACAGCCAAGATCGATCTATGGATTGCGGGGGCGCGCCCCAGCACGCGACGATGACCGTCGCGACGGATACACCATAAACAAGTCCGGCCGAGCCGAACACAGCCACCCAGACCAATTCAAACTGCGTAGCCACATAGCCCGGAACAGAGGCGCTGCACACCCCCTCTGCTTCATTGAAGAAGTGATGGATCATGAATTCCCAGAAGGATTCAACCCCGTAAACATTGAATCATACGATGGCACAATAGACCCCGCAGTATGGATCGAAGATTTACTTCTCCACATTCACATGGCCCGCGGAGACGATCTACATGCCATCAAGTATCTTCCCCTTAAGCTCAAAGGACCTGCCCGGCACTGGCTAAACAGCCCGCCAGCAAATTCCATTGGCAGTTGGGAAAACCTGGAAGACGCATTCCTCGACAACTTCCAGGGCACATATGTGCGACCACCAGACGCCGATGACTTGAGCCACATTACTCAACAGCCCGGAGAGTCAGCCAGGAAATTCTGGACTCAGTTCCTAACTAAAAAGAACCAAATAGTCGACTGTCCGGACGCCAAAGCCCTGGTGGCTTTTAAGCATAATATCCGTGACGAGTGGCTCGCCCGACACCTCGGCCAGGAAAAACCCAAGTCCATGGCAGCTCTCACAACACTAATGACCCACTTTTGCATGGGCGAGGACAGCTGGTTGGCTCACAGTAGCACTACGCCACATTCTGGCACTTCGAATGGCCGCGACAATAACGGCAAGCCACGGCGCAACAGACATAAGCGACGGAACAACGGCGACAACACTGAAGACACGGCAGTCAACGCCGGATTCAGCGGATCCAAGTCCGGTCAGCGGAAGAAGACATTCAAAAGGAACAATTAGGGATCGTCCAGTCTGGATCGTATAGTGGAACGCTCGTGCCAAATTCATGGCACCCCGAACAAGCCAGCCAACCACGCCAATAGAGACTACCGGGTGTTCAGACAAGCCGACAAAGTAAACGCTGAACACAAGGACAAGGGGCTGCACAGCGATGACGGCGAAGAGCCCCGCCGTCCGAACACGAGGGGACAGAAGAAATCCCCTCCCCCCAGGTGAAAACGGTCAACATGATCTACGCCACTCACATCCCCAGGCGGGAACGGAAGCGAGCACTACGGGACGTCTATGTGATGGAGCCAGTCGCCCCCAAATTCAACCCATGGTCAGCTTGTCCAATCACCTTTGATCGTAGGGATCACCCTACTAGCATCCGTCACGGCGGCTCAGCTGCATTGGTCCTAGACCCAATCATTAATGGATCCCACCTCACGCGAGTCCTTATGGACGGCGGCAACAGCCTGAACCTGCTTTATCAGGACACAGTGCGCAAAATGGGCATCGACCCTTCAAGGATCAAGCCCAACAAAACCACCTTTAAAGGTGTAATTCCTGGAGTAGAGGCCCGTTGTACGGGCTCTATAACATTGGAAGTGGCCTTCGGATCTCCGGATAACTTCCGAAGCAAAGAGTTAATCTTCAATATCGTCCCCTTTCGCAGTGGTTACCACGCACTGCTGGGACGAACCGCATTCGCTAGATTCAATGCGGTACCACATTACGCATACCTCAAGCTCAAGATGCGAGGACCGCGCGGGGTCATAACAGTCAATGGAAACATGGACCGCGCTCTCCGAACAGAAGAGCATTCTGCAGCCCTCGCGGCGGAAGTACAATGCAGCCTCCTCCGACAAACGTATCCGGCGACAACAACTTCGAGCACCGTCAAGCGAGTCCGGAGCACCCCGCAACAAGATTATCAAGCACGCCAAGAGCATGACTAGCAGTCCGGCCTCCGCTCAAGCCCCATCAAAGCAGCATTCATGCCACGTGTACACAATTACGCACTCAAAATACCATGGGCGTAGGCGGAGGTGCAGCAGTGACTCAGTCAACAGCGCGGTATAACCGCCACATACCTTCATAAACCCCCCTTTTTTATTTTTCAGGACATTGCTCTAGAAGCAGCCTCTTCAGAAGAGCCGGATTGTTGGACTTACATAGGAGAGAAAACCAAGGAGGAAACAGGCTTTGCGCACAAAAGGTAATACCCAGGTGGAATCTGTTCACGATCGTTATACCTGTTTTACATACCTACATGCAGCCTACCCTTGGATAGGATATGTTAAATAGTCCTATTTATTTCTGCTTAAATGCAACCATTGTAAACATACGCCTAACCGTATTATTCATATATGGGAGATAATATATAGCGTCAGATTATTATTCCTATTTGCGCATTTTTCTTGCAAATATTTATTTAATATTGCATCCGTACACCTTGGTACGTTTAGTTTGCCAGGGGCTTCATATAGCGCCTCATAATACGACAAAACAAGTCCGAACACTTTCAATAGTGCGACACCCCGAACTTATAGCACTATATGCATCAGCTCCAAATCACGTCTTGGATCAATAGTTGGGTTTGCCCGGCTCCCTTGTTTTGGTACCTTACGTTCCGTTATATCGGCTAAGGTAGCACAGGGAGAACTACTGCGATTGTGTCCCGGTTCTGCCGGACGAGCACCTCAGTAGAGAAAGCCGAAAACTGACCGGCATGATGCGGCGAGAGCTGGTCGCTGTTCGAGAGGTCTTAAAATCCTTAAAGATTTTTTCCGCTTTAGGCAATGAATCTGCCTCGTCCGATTTAGGCGTATATAGCGCCCCAATTCGGCCCTCCAAATTCTAGGGGCTTCGCCGTAATTTAAAATTGTAGACTTCTATGGCTAAGTGAAAGTTATAAAGCCGCATAGTCCGATTGCCTTGTTCGCTACGCCGGATACCTCCTCAAGGGACCAAAAATTTGGGTAAAGAGTATCCGGGTTTTTCCAGGAACACCCCGGTACTAGTTACGTGGGGGCGGAAGCCGACGACTGGCCTACTTTCATAGCCACTTTGGCCGCTCTGTGGACTATGAAATCTTTCATAGCCACTTCGGCCGCCCTGTGGAGTTCGACCAACTGCTTCAGTTGGTCACTCAGAGGCATTGGGTGTTCGACCCCAGCATACTGGGACCAGAACAGCTTCTCCGTTGAGATTCCCTCCTTGGCACAGTAGAACTCCGCGGCATCTGAGATGTTGTGTGGCAGATCTGCAAATGCCCCTGGAGAGCTCCGAATTCGGGTAAGTAAAAGAAACGCCTCCTCCACATGTTTGCTTTGCATAAAGAATGTCTTACCCGCCGCTATCTTCTTGGCTGCCTGGATTTCCTGCTGTGCCTCCTCGGCTTCAGACTTGGCGTCTTTCACACCCACAAGGGCCTTCGCAAGCTCGGACTCTTTCATCTTAAGATCATGCTCCAAGGACTCAACTTTTTACCGAGCTCCTGGAGCTCTCGCTGTACCTCGCCTACCCTAGCATCTTGCATTTCGCGCTCTTTGTGCTCCAGAGCTGCCTTGTCCTCGGGCTCGGACAGCGCTTTCTTCAGAGACGCCACTTTGGTGGTGGCCTTTGTTGCAAAGTCATGATGCTTTATTGCCAGAATAACCAATTTTGCCTATTTTTCATTATATGAGAGTGGGGAATTACTCGCCTTTGTTCTCTTCGAGCTGCCTCTTCGTGAGGTCGAGCTCTCCCTGCGCCTGCTCCACGTCCTGTTTTAGTCCGGCGACCTCGGCTGTGTGGACAGCAGCGGCAAGCAGCACAGCCTGCTTATTGACATACATACTTACTATTAGACTCCTGCGGATTATAATTGACCCTCTGTTTGGCTTTTCCTTCCGAACACAGAATAGAGTATCAGGGGCTACTACCTATCGGGTGGTAATTTTACATATTTCCTACTTACCTCGAAGCTCGTCAGGAGGCTTGTGCAGGCTTCGGTTAATCCGCTCTTGGCGGACAGAACCTTTTGAATCAACGCACTCATAAGAGTACGATGCTCGTCATCCATGGAAGCGCCTTGAAGCGCTTCCACCAGACTATCCGACGCCTCTGGTGTGACGGAAGTCCTCGGCACAGACGGCCCGCCCTCCCTAACGAGGGGCTTCTCGCCTGAGTCCAGAACCGTTGGAGGTTCCGGAATAGTGTTCGGTTGAGAGCCCGGCCTACCGCGGCTCTCATCGACACGATCCGCGGGGATCTTGAACCCCGCATGTCCGACATCTAGAATTCCGCCTTGGAGCGTCTCGAGAATTACCTCCCCCCACTCTGGGAGCCTTCGGGACAACACCTGCGAGTCATCCGCAGGCTGAGGAGTAGTGGCCGTCGGGAGCGAGTTCATCGCTGAATCGCTCAGGGACCCATCCGAAGACGATACCTCGGGATGAAACCTGGCCGGACTGCATATATGTTCGGCGTTATTAAAAGACTATGAAGTAAAATCACGATAGAGTGTGGATACTTACGATCGCGCTAGGGGCTTCCCCTTGGGCAGCCACCCCTCCTCGCTATGAGCGGCCGTGACGGAGTAGTTCGGAAGGGACACCTTTCCCTTCTTGGACGTCCCAGCCACCTCCTCCCAGGCGGCTTTCCTCTTTTTCTCCTCCCCAGTGCGGGGACGTAGAGTTTCTTCTTGCTTCCCCCCGCCTCCGCGGGAGGAATCTGCCTCGTCATCGTCGGATGACGTGGGTATGACGGCCTTGCGCCGAGGGCCTTTCCCGGCCCCCTGGTCTGCCTTCTCAGGCCCCCCATCCTCCCCGAATGGGGAGGCCCCTTCTTATTCTTCCTCCCCTTCGGGGGAGGAGTTTGCCTCATCATCTTCGGACAAGGCTTCCGGTACAACCTTACACGGAGACCCTTCCTGGTCCTCGGAGCCTTCTTTTCATCCTTCTTCTCCGGTGCCTTGTAGGGCGCCGGGACTAGCATCTCCGTCAGGAGAGCATCAGCTGGGCCTTCTGGCAGCGGAGCTGGACAGTCAATCTACTCCACTGTCTCCACATAATCCTGATTAAATATGCACAATTACTTAAGACTCCCCCACGAATATATTGGGAAGAGCTGAATCCGGTGGTAGTCAGAAAACTCACCGGACGAGGAGGCCGCACGACGTGAAGTCCACGGTCCTCGGATGTGGGAGGAGGTACTTCGGAGGCCGTGAACAACGCCTTCCATGCGTCTTTATGCGTCATGCCGTAGAGCCTCCGAAGCGTCTGGTGTTCGACCGGGACGAACTCCCACAGATTAAATGCCCGCCTTTGGCACGGCAGAATCCGGTGGACGAGCATGCCCTGGATCATGTTGACAAGCTTGATGCAGTTTTGGAGTCCGGTCAGCTCTGTAGGTTCGCCCCAGGCCAGGCCCTTCTTTTCCCAGGAGGTGAGCCGCATGGGGGTTCCGGATCGGAACTCGGGGGCCACTGCCCAGTTGGCACCGCGTGACTCGGTGATGTAGAACCACCCCGACTGCCACCCTTTCACGGTCTCTGCAAAGGAGCCGTCAAGGCAGGTGATGTTAGGCATCTTCCCACCATGGCCCCTCTGCACTCCGCTTGCTGGCCGCTCACGATCTTCGGCTTCACGCAGAAGATTTGCATCCACAGGCCGAAGTGAGGCTTGATGCGGAGGAAGGCCTCGCATACGACGATGAACCCGAGATGTTGAGGACGAAGTTTGGGGCTAGATCATGGAAATCTAGCCCGTAGTAGAACATGAAGTGGAAATCCTAGTCCACGGATGAAGTGGGCGACAAACACGATCCTCTCGTGAGGTTCTGGGGTTGGAATGGCCTGCCCTTTGTCAGGTAGCTGGTGCACGATGTTTGCGGCCAAGTATCCGGCCGCCCGAAGATTCGCGATATGCTTCTCTTTCACGGTGGAGGCCACCCACTTGCCTCCTGCTCCAGACATGTTTAGCTATGCGGAGAAGACTTGGGCTAGGGCGCTGGAGCTCGAGGGGGCAAGGGTGAGCAGAGGAGGAAGAAGGCGTGGTTTAAAATGGGGAACTCTTATCCCTTTATAAGAGGCGACGAAAGCGGTGCGCCTCCCCACTTGCCCGTTGAGAATCGCTTACTTACCAAGCGTCATGATTGATGGCGCGATGGGATTACCCATACCCGTATTTATGAGAATCCTGTGATAAGGGGACACGATCTCTGCTTTGACAAAACGTGTCAAGGAAACCGCCTCGCAATATGCGCTATGGCAGGTTGTGGGAAAATGGTTCGAATAATGACCCGACCGTAATGACGTGTCACGTTGTCTAAAAAAGTTGTCAGCAGATTGCATTTTTGAAATATCATTCTCTCTAGGGTGGTATGTGAAGATCATTTTGCGGATCCGGACACGGTTTAAGTGTTTGATAATTACTTTGGAGTATTCAGAGAAGGAACCCGACTTGCAATGCCGAAGACAAGACTGCACGCCGGACTCATCGTCATTGAAGCCTGGTTCAGGGGCTACTGAGGGAGTCCTGGATTAGGGGGTATCCGGACAGCCGGACTATATATTTCGTCCGGACCATTGGAGCATGAAGATACAAGACTGAAGACTCCGTCCCGTGTCCGGATGGGACTCTCCTTTGCGTGGAAGACAAGCTTGGCGATCCGGATATTGTGTTTCCTTCCTTGTAACCGACTCCATGTAAACCCTAGCCCTCTCCGGTGTCTATATAAACCGGAGAGGTTGGTCCTTAGAAGGCCGATCACAACTACAATCATAATCATCATAGGCTAGCTTCTAGGGTTTAGCTTCTATGATCTCGTAGTAGATCTAATCTTGTACTACTCATATCGTCAATATTAATCAAGCAGGAAGTAGGGTTTTACCTCCATCGAGAGGGCCTGAACCTGGGTAAACATTGTGTCCCTTGCTTCCTGTTACCATTAGCCTAAGACACACAGATCGGGACCCCCTACCCGAGATCCGCCGGTTTTGACACCAACACATACTAATAAAGCAATCATATCTTCTCAAAATAACATGGCCAAAGAAAGTTATCCCTACAAAATCATATAGACTAGCTATGCTCCATCTTCATCACACAAAGTATTTCATCATGCACAATCCGGATGACAAGCCAAGCAATTGTTTCATACTTCTAATGTTCTCAAGCCTTTTCAACTTTCACGCAATACATGAGTGTGAGCCATGGATACATCACTATAGGTGGAATATGATGGTGGCGGTTGTGTGGAGAAGAAAAAAAGGAAGAAAGTCTCACATCGACACGGCTAATCAATGGGCTATGGAGATGCCCATCAATTGATTTCAATGCGAGGAGTAGGGATTTCCATGCAACGGATGCATTAAGAGCTATAAGTGTATGAAAGCTCAAACTGAAGACTAAGTGGGTGTGCATCCAACTTGCTTGCTCATGAAGACCTCGGGCATTTGAGTAAGCCCATCATCTTAATATACAAGCCAAGTTCTATAATGAAAATTCCCACTAGTATATGAAAGTGATAACTCAAGAGACTCTCTATATGAAGAACATGGTGCTACTCTGAAGCACAAGTGTGGTAAAAGGATAGTAGCATTGCGCCTTCTCTCTTTTTCTCTCATTTTTTCTTTTTTTTTTATTTTTTGTTGGGCTCTCTCTTTTTTTGGCCTCTTTTTTATTTTATTTTATTTTCGTCCGGAGTCTCATCCCGACTTTTGGGGAATCATAGTCTCCATCATCCTTTCCTCACTGGGACAATGCTCTAATAATGATGATCATCACACCTTTATTTACTTACAACTCAATATATATCTAGAACAATATGACTCTATATGAATGCCTCTGGCAGTGTACCAGGATGTGCAATGATCTAGCATAGCAAAGATATCAAAAAATGGACAAGCCATGAAAATATCATGCTAGCTATCTTACGATCATGCAAAGCAATATGGCAATGAAAGCTCAAGTCATGTCTATGGTGATGATGGAAGTTGCATGCCAATATATCCCGGAATGGCTATGGAAATGCCATGATAGGTAGGTATGGTGGCTGCTTTGAGGAAGATATAAGGAGGCTTATGTGTGATAGACTGTATCGTATCACGAGGCTTGGATGCACCGGCGAAGTTTGCACCAACACCCGAGGTGAGAATGGGCAGTGCACGGTACCGAAGAGGCTAGCAATGATGGAAGGGTGAGAGTGCATATAATCCATGGACTCAACATTAGTCATAAAGAACTCACATACTTATTGCAAAAGAATTAGATATCGAAACAAAGTACTACACGCATGTTCCTAGGGGGATAGATTGGTAGTAAAATACCATCGCTCGTCCCTGGCCGCCACTCATAAGGAAGACAAACAGAAAATAAATCATTCCCCGACTTCATCACATAACGGTTCACCATACGTGCATGCTTCGGGAATCACAAACCTCAACACAAGTATTTCTACCAATCCAAAATTACTCGCTAGCATGACTCTAATATCACCATCTTTATATCGCAAAACTATTGCAAGGAATCAAACATATCATATTCAGTGATCTACAAGTTTTATGTAGGATTTTATTGCTAGCCATGCGAATGACCAATTCCTGTTGACTCTCTAAATAGATATAAGTGAAGCAAGAGAGTTTGATTCTTTCTACAAAAGATATGCCCATGCTCTAACAAATATAAGTGAAGCAAAAGAGCATTCTATGAATGGCGGTTTTCTATGTGTAGAGAAACATGCAATCCAAAATTCAAATGATATAAGTGAAGCACATGAAGCATTCTATAAAGACATACTCAAAAGATATAAGTGAAGTGCAAAGAGCATTCTATAAATCAACCAAGGACTATCTCATACCAGCACGGTGCATTAAGAAAAATAAAAAGCACACGACACTCCAAGATTTACGCATATCATGTGATGAATAAAAATATACCTCCAAGTACAACTATCGATGATCGTTAGAAGAAAGAGTGGATGCTTTCCGGGGCATCCCCAAGCTTAGTTGCTTGGGAGTCCTTGAATATTACCTTGGGGTGCCTTGGGCATCCCCAATCTTAGGTTCTTGCCACTCCTTATTCCTTCATCCATCGTGATCTCACCAAAACTTGAAAACTTCAAACACACAAAACTTAACAAAACCCTCGTGAGATCCGTTAGTATAATAAAGCAAATTACCACTTTAAGTACTGTTGAAAACCAATTTATATTTTCTTTTTTCATTGTAGCTACTATAATATAACTATTCCATGGCTTATAACACCGATACAATCGATTGTTTCATCAAAATAATGCATCAAAAATAGAATCTGTAAAAAAAACAGGACAATCCGTAGTAATGTGAAGATCAACCATACTTCTGTACCTCTAAAATTTCTGAAAAATGAGGCAAAAATAAATAATTTGTATAGCAGTACTGTGCAGAAAGTTTCAGATGCTTTTGACATTCCAGTAAAAAATGTAAATTCACGTGCTACAGCCAAAGTTTCTATTTTTCCACTAAACATACTAAACAAGCAATCTAATCATCCTAAAGGCAAATCTTGACACATTAGTTTTATAATACAATGAATTTGTACAAGGGGATAATTCTTTTGTTGAAAAGTTTCTGTAATCAAGGTTCACAAAGTTTCCATGGGCATGAACAAAGTTCAAGGCTAGCTCCCACTTTAACAATGCTCATGTTTCTCACTTTCACTTTTCTTTTTGAAAATTGTTTTAGGTTCCCCACTTTTTTTTAAACTTTATAAAAGCACACAACAGAAATAACTGACTCTCTAAAACTTCCGGGTTGTCTCCCTGGCAGTGCTTTCTTTAAAGCCATTAAGCTAGGCATATTGTGCTCAAGTAATGGATCCACCCGGATCCCAAGGTATATCAAAGACAATTTTAATTAACAATGATTTTTGATTTAGCAGTGAGCACAAAGTAACATATATCATGCAACAATGAAGTCTAACTCTCTTAGTATGCATCGGCATGTCATAAAAGAACAATTCACGCACACATAGTAAAGGCCGATACGTAGCATAAACAATTTCTTGCAATTTTATCGTATTGGAAACATAGAGAGGCGGAGATGTAGTTCCTCTCTCATAATAATTGCAAGTGGGAGCAGCAAGCACATGCATATTATATTTATCAAAATCATCATGGGTAGAACTAAAACACAACCCATCAATATAATCCTTAATAAGCGCAAACTTTTCCGATATAGTGTAGTTGGGAGAATTAAAAAAGATAGTAGGACTATCATGCATGGGTGCAATAGCAACAATTCATTCTTAACATAAGGAACTATAGCAAGTTCATCTACATAAGCATAATTCATATTGGCATCATGGCCACAAGCATGGCAAGCATCAAGTTCATCAAAAAGGGATATTTCAAATGAATCAAATGGATCATAGCAATTATCATAGCAATCATCCTTCGGTAAGCATGAAGGGAAATTAAACTATGTATGAGTCGAAGAGTTACTCCCATTAGAAGGTGGGCACAGGTGATCAATCCGCTCTTCCACCTTTTGTTCTTCGCTCTCTTCGTCATATTTTTCATCTAATGAGCTCAGAGTGTCATCAATTTCTTCTTCCACAGTTTCCTGCAAAATATTAGTCTCTTCTTGGAAAACATAGACTTTCTCAATAAACACATCAATATCGGCATTGTATTCATAATTGTCATAACAATATTTAAGTATAGCAAAATTTTCAGGCCTATAAACATCATCATCAGAAGCTTCATACTTTTCAAACAAATATTCAATTTCATAAGCACCCTTAAAAGCAACAAATTCTTCTATTTCTTCCACATCATAGTAATCATATCTACCATTAGCATAAGAAGCTAAGGTTTCATTATCATTAAATTTGCATGAAAAGGGAAGGTGTGGAGCCTTCATCCTAGAGCAACAAGTAAAATCATATCCCTGGCATAAATTCCAAGCATACCAATCCAACATATAAATTTGATCCCATAATAGTTTCCCTTTTCGAGCCAAGCGATAATCCCTAAAGTATTCATGTTGATCCAACGTGTCTCCCATTATCAAATTGGACGGGGTTTTCTCTGGATTAGCAAAGTAGTACTTAACATTTTCCACATAACGAGCATCAAGGATTTTAGGAGGTTCCACATCTCCATGAGTAGCAAGTACACCTAATGTTTTTGGTATTTTGTGTTCCATATCCATAACTAAAGATATAGAACAACTTAGAATAGCAAATAAAACCTACTTAGTGATAAAGCAAGCAAGCACAGACGAGAATATTCACCCCACGCTATTGCTCCTAGGCAACGATGCCAGAAAAAGGTCTTGATAACCCTCAAGTATAGGGGATCAGTTTTAGCCTCTTTTGATAAGTAAGAGTGTCGAACCCAACGAGGAGCTAAAGGTAGACCAAATATTCCTTCAAGTTTTATCGACCACCGATATAACTCTATGCATGCTTAACGGTCGCTTCACCTAGAGCAAGTATGAAACTAGAAGTACTTTCTAGGTGTTGTAGGATAGGTTTGCAAGATAATAAAGAGCACATAAATAAAATCTAGGGACTGTTTAGATAAAGAAACAACTAAGTTAGTTTTAGTAGAGACCTTTTTGTTATGCAAGAAAGTTATTTGTCCCTAGGAAATCGATAACTAGACCGGTAATCATTAGTGCAATTTTATATGAGGGAGAGGCATAAGCTGTCACGACCGGTTTTACAATAAAAGTATTTATTGAGAAACCAATCTTTTGAGTCCGGTATGAGAGAAATCCTCCTCATTGGTAGACAAATTCTTGATACAATAAGCCAGTAGCATAAAATATATTACAGGGTCGAACTACGGTTGCTCAACCAAATTATTACAAGCACGCCAATAATTATACATAATGGCGGACATGACACAGTGGTGTGGAGGCATACTACTGACTCGAGGATAGGGCGGTGGTGGAGAAACACAGCGGGGAGAGAAATACAAGACTCTAAGTCTATCATCTCATCGAGCGTCGAGGTGAGGCTCGATGAATTTATTTGGTGGCGGAAGCGGATATAAAACAGTGACCAAATCCAGGGTCGCACGAGACTGACTGGGACTCCTCTAGGTATCGGACTCGCTATCAAACTCTTCATCCATGAGATCGCCTTCGTCAGCATCTGGTAAAATCAACAAGCCAGTGAGTACGTTGAAAGTACTCGCAAGACAGTTCGGACGTAAGATATAACAAATGCATGCATGGATGCGTCATGATTAATTCACCAATGTACATTCAAAAATTAGCATAACAAGGTAAGTAAAAGGGAAACGGCGGTAGTCCGCCTGAAATCCCAACAAAACATAAATAACTACCGATCGGGTGTCTGAAGCGACGCCTCAAAAGGTGAACAATTAAATATAAGGAAATGATGCCACAGTCGGGCGTCTTAGCGACACCACATAAAGGGCTTTAAAAGAAATACCACAGTCGGATGTCGGGGCGACATCTCAGAAAGGGCTTTTAAAAGAAATGCCACAGTCGGACGTCGGGGCGACATCACAGAAAGGGCTTTAAAAGAAATGCCACAGTCGGACGTCGGGGCGACATCACAGAAAGTGCTTTAAAAGAAATGCCACAGTCGGAGGTCGGGGCGACATCACAGAAAGGGCTTTAAAAGAAATGCCACAGTCGGACGTCGGGGCGACATCACAAAAAGGGCTTTAAAAGAAATGCCACAGTCGGACGTCGGGGCGACATCACAGAAAGGGCTTTAAAAGAAGGTAAAATACAACAATGCCACAGTCGGACGTCTGAGCGACATCGCAGAAAGGGCTTTTATTCACAAGTAAATAATACTCATAATAAACATTTAATTCATGAGAATACATGGGTTAGTCCATCCACAGGAATAATCATTTAACCGGAATTAGCACTCATGCGAATCACCGGAGTCTCTGTCATCAAAACTGACATTTGATCAGGATAAGATAATATCGATCTTGGACCTGGAATAGATGATTTTGAGGAATATATGACTCTGCAGAGTTTGTACAAAATTTTTCTCACAGCCAACGGATTTCCGTAGTCACGAAGGACTAGTTCCGTTTACGGTATTTCGGAAGAAAACACAGCTAACTAGTACACACCCATCCTACCTCTCGATGCTAGGAATCACCCTAGTCATCGTCCAAGAAAAACTTTTGAGACGGGGAGATCACAATCTCGAATAGCATGGGATCAAATTTATATACGCGCGCTCTAAGGGGTGCCCCCCTCTCGGTCCCAACCGGAAACACCCATGCCCCCTGACCGGATGACTGGCTTTAATCCAGGGCCATGGAACCATCATCACGGCCTCTCCTTTTGGTGTGTACCAGAAAAGCGGTTTGCAACTTACTAAACCATACTCCTTGCGGAAAACATGTGGTAGTACAGGGAAGGAAATGAGAGGAACTGGACTGATACGGTTTGACACTGAAGTCACATAGTCTGGCATAAGACTGGCATGCTACGACACTGCCATCTTACCCATCCTCCTGCCAACACATGGCCATTCATACTCACATCCGTCCACTTATGGATCATCGAACTCACTTACCTCAATATTTCATAAAATAACATTCATCGATATGCTCCTCAACATGCCATGAAACTAACTAGATGCAAAACATGCCAAGACACTCATCATATCAAAAGTTCAAACATGCTTGCCTGGTTCAGAGTAGTCGGAGCCTAGCTCGGTGAAGTTCGCGGCTCCGTCACCTCCTTCGGTATATACGGTATAAAGAAAATATATGCGCTATCGTAAATACCAAGGAGTGCACAAAAATATTCCAAATATTTTTCAAATAAACCTGATAAAAAACTAGACAAAATTTTAAAGAGAACAGAAAAAGAATCAATCAAAAATACTTTTCTGTTTAAAAGTTATAAGGGTTTTTGTCCAGGGACTCATCTGTAATGAAACAGAAGATTTCCAGGGGGTAGCTTATAAAAACAGAAAACGCTTCGGCAGAAACTACGCCAGCCCAAAGGGAAAACGCATTTTGCCCGAAGGCGCTTTCAAAAAACGATTCAATAGAGAGGGCAGAGAGGCTGACGGTGGGGTCCCACTCGTCAGGTTTGAACTTCCAAAAGGGGGGGGGGCGAAGCTCGTCGGCGCCCGAGAGCCGCGGTGGTCGCCGGCGGCGATCCACGGCGAGGCAGGGGGATCGGAGGGTACCTCCGTGCTCAGGGCGCCATTCCGCGTCGGTTGGTGGTGGTGGTGGTCGCCGGCGAGTACCACGTCGACGGCGAGCTTTGCTCCGGCGGACGGCGGCTCGGGTGGTCGAGGGACTCGTCGGAGAGGGCTGCAGAGATCAAATTGAAGAGGGGGTTAGGCTTCTGGTAGCTAGAGGGGGTAACGGACGGGGTTTGGGCACCGGAGACGTTCTCACCGGAGCGAATCGTGGTTGAGGCCGAGGCGGATCGGGGCGGCCGGAGTCGAGGAAGAAGGGCCCCTCGAGGCTCTTCTAGTTGCTGGTCGGGGTCCAGTGAGGTGGTGGAGGTGTGCGGGGGCGAGAGGGAGCTTAGGGGCGCTATATATAGCTGGCCCGAGGCGGTTGCCGCGAACGGGATAAGTCCGGCGAGTGCTTACGGTGGTGCTGTGGTTGGGCAGTGGGATTAAGGGCTTGGGCAACGCCGTTGAGGTCCACCGGTTCCATTTAGGTGCTAATCGGGCTGGGATTTAGTACTATGGGCGAGCTCGACGGAACGGGGGTGGCGCGGCCCGTCGGCGGCAGGGAGCACGTTCCGTGCTTGCCGGGCCACGGCGACGGTGCCACGGGCGTGCGCTGGCATGCATGAGGCCACGCGGAGAGCAGAGGGGCGCTGGGCGGCGCCGAACGGCGTTCTGCCGTGGTGTGCCTTCTGTCGGCCGCCACGGGAGGTCCCGACGCCGCAGAAGACGCCGGCGAGGGCGGGCCAGCGTGCCACCGATGCCAGGAAGGCTCCACGCACGCGTGTGAAGCTTCGTACAAGAGGGAGGGGCTGCGAGCATCGAGCCAAGTGCACTGTCTACGCGTGATAGAAACTGACGGACGAAAACGACACTGAAACTGAATTTCTGAATATGAACAGCAACAGTGCACGCCAAGTGTTCGACAGAATGAATTTGGCCTCTGGGGAATTTTCCTTGAGCTGATTTTTGGTGGAGTGGCTACTCATTGCTCCAGTAGGCTGCCTGATTTTTGGTGGAATTTTTGGAGCAGTGTAGATATGAATTTCATGAAATTTGGCAAATCTGGTCCAAACTTGCAGAGACTGAATTTTGAAAAATTTGAAAAGAGGAGGAGTGGATCAAGATGGTTCTGGGTTGTGGGTACAAAGGACTATCCAGGAGATTTGGTTTGAGGTCAAAACTCAAATGCAATAGGGTACTTGCTTTGAAAATTACTCAGACTCCAAATAATTTTCAGAATTGTTTTGAGAGGAAAAATAATTAGAATAAAATCCAAAACTTGCTTGGATTAGTTGGGACAGAGAACTTAGGTTGATTACAAGGAGTAGGGGAGGTTTTGGAGGGGTTTTATCACATGGGCAAAAATGCAAAGTCATGGGTGGTTTTCAAGATATGAAAATCCCAAGTTTTTCATAGAGTTTCTTTTTAAAAGAAAAAGATTAAACTCCGAAAATAAATTTGAGAGGGAACCAACAGAGAAGAAGATTCAAAACATCAAACACCAATGTTTGAAAAAAAATTAAAATCCTTGCCAAAGCAAAGGAAGTTTTTAAGAGGAAGGTTTTCTGAAAAAAATTTAAATGGCCTCTTTTCAAAAACCACAAAGTTTTTGATAAAAACCAAATTAAAATTTTGGAGTGTCACAACACCTACCCCCTTAGGAAAAATCTCGTCCCCGAGATTTCAGCTGATCCTTAAATAAGTGCGGATGCTCTGTCCGAAGAAAATCCTCGCACTCCCAAGTTGCTTCACTGTCGGTGTGATTGCTCCACCGGACTTTGAAAAACTTGATGGTCTTCTGTCGGGTCCTCCTTTCAGACTCCTCTAATATTCTTACGGGATGTTCCCGATAAGTGAGGTCTGGCTGTATGTCAATGTTTTCATGGGATACTTGTTTCTCTGGGTTGCTTACGCACTTCCTTAATTGAGAGACGTGGAACACGTCGTGAATGTCGGACAAGTCTTCGGATAAGTCTAGCTGGTAGGCTACAGTGCCTCTTCGTGCCACTATGCAGAATGGTCCAATGAATCTTGGTGCTAACTTTCCTTTAATCTTAAACCGTTGCAGTCCTCTCATAGGGGATACTCTCAGGTATACGAACTCACCGGGTTCGAAGCTGACCCTACGATGTTTCTGATCATAATAACTCTTCTGTCGACTTTGAGCGGTCTTAAGTCGGTCTCTGATTAGCTTGACCTTTTCCTCGGCTTCTCTGAGCATGTCTGGTCCGAAGATGCGGCTGTCTCCGGTCTCTGACCAATTTAACGGGGTACGACATCTTCGTCCGTATAAAGCCTCAAATGGTGCCATTTGTAGGCTGGCCTGGTAGCTATTGTTATACGCGAACTCGGCGTATGGCAGGCTTTCTTCCCAACGGGTTCCATATGTGAGGACACATGCTCTCAGCATGTCTTCTAAAACCTGGTTTACGCGTTCAGTCTGTCCATCAGTCTGTGGGTGGTATGCGGTACTGAAGGCTAGTTGGGTTCCCAGGGCCTGTTGTAAATGCTCCCAAAATCTTGAGACGACCTGAGTGCCTCTGTCGGATATTATAGTCTTCGGGACACCGTGCAGACAAACTATACGGGAGAGATAAATCCTGGCAAGCCTCTGAGTGTTGTAGGTCGTCTTCACTGGAATAAAGTGTGCCACTTTGGTCAACCTGTCAGTGATGACCCATATGGCATCATTCCCGTGTCGTGACCGAGGCAGTCCGACAATAAAATCCATCCCTATTTCATCCCATTTCCACTCAGGTATTTTGTTCGGTTGTAGTAGTCCGGCTGGTCTCTGATGCTCAGCTTTTATGCGTTGACATGAGTTGCAGCATGCAATGAAGGTGGCTATGTCCCTCTTCATACCGTGCCACCAAAATCTTTCCTGAATATCTTTATACATTTTGGTTCCTCCAGAGTGAATTGAATATGGAGTGGTGTGTGCTTCAGCCAAAATTTGCTGTTTAAGGTCTTCTATGTTTGGCAGGCAGAGCCTTTCTCCGTACCATAATATTCCTTCATTGTCTATGACGAATTCCGAGGCCTTGCCCATACTCAACTTTCTTTTGATGCCTTCGATGCTGGGGTGACCAGGCTGAGCTTCTTTAATTTTCCCCACAAGGTCGGGTTGTATTTCCAAGTTTGATATGGTGCCTTCTGCTACCATTATCAAGTTGAGCTTGGCAAATTCTTGTTGGAATTCGGGCCTCAAGCTGTGCAGATTGTTTTCGTCGGAGCTGGGGTTCCGACTAAGGTCATCGGCCACTACATTTGCTTTCCCTGGATGGTAATGGATACCAACATCATAATCCTTTACTAACTCCAACCAACGTCGTTGCCGTAAGTTTAGTTCTGGCTGTGTGAAAATATATTTGAGACTTTTGTGATCCATATATATTTCACATCGATTTCCAAGTAAGAAATGCCTCCATTCCTTGAGTGCATGAATAACTGCTGCCATTTCTAAGTCATGAGTGGGATAATTTTCCTCATGCTTGCGAAGTTGCCTTGAAGCGTAGGCGACAACCTTGCCTTCCTGCATCAACACGCATCCGAGACCCTTTCTGGACGCGTCACAATATACTTCAAAATTCTTGTGTATGTCGGGTACAATTAATACCGGTGTTGTTGTTAACTTCCGCTTTAGCTCTTGGAAACTTTTCTCGCAGGCTTCTGTCCATTCAAACTTCTTATCTTTCTTGAGCAACTGTGTCATAGGCTTGGCTATGGTGGAAAATCCTTCAATAAATCTGCGGTAATATCCTGCCATTACCAAGAAACTCCGTATGTCCGTTACGCTGGCTGGTGACTTCCAGCCAAGTACGGCCTTGACTTTCTCTGGGTCCACTGCGATACCGTCTTGGGTCAGTACGTGGCCTAAAAAGCCTACTTGTCTTAGCCAAAATTCGCACTTGCTGAACTTGGCATACAATTGGTGTTTTCTTAGCTCTCCTAGCACAATCCTGAGATGTTCTGCGTGCTCTTCTGGTGTCTTGGAGTATACCAGAATATCGTCGATGAATACCACGACGAACTTGTCCATAAACTTCATAAATACTTTGTTCATGAGGTGAACAAAATATGCTGGGGCGTTAGTTAATCCAAATGGCATCACTGTGAACTCGTACAGTCCATATCTGGAGGTGAAGGCTGTTTTGGGGATATCTTCCGTTCGTACCTTCAATTGATGGTATCCTGACCTTAAGTCAATTTTTGAGAATACCTTGGCCTGAGCGAGTTGATCAAATTTATCCTTGGCATCGGGTATTTGTTTTTGACTGTGACCATGTTAAGTGCTCGATAGTCAATACACAATCTCAGCGTTCCATCCTTCTTTTTGGCAAATAAAATTGGTGATCCCCAAGGTGAGGAGCTGGCTCGAATGTATCCTTTTTCCAGTAATTCCTTTATTTGCTTCTTCAACTCGATCAACTCGGATGGTGCCATTCTGTATGGTTTCTTGTATATGGGGGTGGTTCCTGGTGCTAGCTCAATGCGGAATTCTATTTCCCGGTCTGGTGGCATGCCTGGTAGTTCTTCAGGGAATACATCTGGAAATTCACACACTACTGGAACCTTGTTTAGCTCAGAAACGTCCACCTTATTTAATCTCGGTTGCCGGGGTATTTTTCCTTCCTTGGCTGATACTCTTATTGTCTTCCCTTGGTGGTGTGTGAGAATTACGGTCCTGTTGAAACAGTCGATAAAACCCTTATTGGTGGTTAGCCAATCCATCCCTAGGATGACATCCAGTCCTTTATTTTCCAACACAATAAGATTTGCGTGAAACTCCAATCCTTCGAACTCAATGACCACATCCTGACAGTAATTCTGAGTAACTTGCTGAATCCCAGGGGACTTGATGATCATGGATTTCTCCAAGGGAAGCATCGAAAAATTATTTTGCAAAGCAAAACTTTTGGAAATGAAAGAGTGAGAAGCTCCAGAATCAAACAAAACCATTGCAGGTATTGTGTTGACAGGAAACGTACCGAGTACGATATCCGGAGCATTTTGTGCCTCCTCTTTGGTTACGTGGTTCAGATGACCCTTCCTGTGGTTATTGTTGGGATTGAAATTGTTTCGCTTGGGCGCGGAATTGTTGCCACCGTTGTTCGGCTTTGGGGTTGAATTCCTTGGCTTGGGGCACTGTTTGGCATAGTGCCCTTCTTCTCCACAAGCGTAACAAGTAACGCCGGGGCGATAGGTGAATTCCTTGTCCCTTGCATGAAAATTCTTGATTGGGCGTGAGACATTGGTTGAGGATTTGTGTGTCCCACCCTTTTGAAAATCTGTCTTGCTTCGGCGATTGCGAGCATGATTAGTCTGGTCCCTTTTTCGGTTGCGGATATCTTCCAGACTGCGTCTCTCATTTTCCAGAGTAATGGCTTTGTCTACCAGTGTTTTAAAATCAGGAAAAGTGTGCACGACCAGTTGGCATTTAAGCGCGGGCGCCAGACCGTCAAGGAATTTCTCCATCTTCTTGATTTCAGTCATACGCTCTTCATTGGCGTAGTGGGACAATAGAGTAAATTGACTGTTGTAATCTGACACTGTCATGTTCCTTTGTTTGAGGTCATCGAACTCTCTCTTCTTGATTTTCATAGTACTCTTAGGAATGTGTGCACCACGGAAACCTTCCTTGAAATCATCCCAGGTTATGTCATTTTCGTGGGGATGCATGTGCAGAAAATTCTCCCACCACGATGCGGCTGCTCCTGTGAGATAGTGCAGAGCATACAATACCTTCTCGGGGTCTGAACATTTTGAAATAATTAATTTTCTCTCCATATCTCGAAGCCAGTCCTCGGCTTCAAGAGGTTTGTCAGTGTGAGAAAATGTTTGAGGACGTGTCTTCTGTAGCTCAGATAACTTGGAATGCTGCTGATACTGTCCATGATGATTTCCCATGTTGATGACTTGGTTCATCATTTCCCGATGTTGTTGCTGACTCTGCTCATAAAGGCGGCACATTTGTGAAAGTGCCGATTCACTGCCCTGTTGGCTTGACTGTCCCTGAGTGAACTCGTTGCTGGGTTGTGCATCAAAATTTTCCTCTGGTGGAGTTGGCATGGAGCGAGTCCAAGGACGAGACATTTTTCACTCTGGGGAAAATATTTTGTAAAACTCATAAGAAAAGAGGAAAGAGTCGCAAAAACAATTCCAAAAAAAATGCATAAAGCTGGCAAATAAAACTAAATAACCCAGCTCACTTAAGAAAAAACAAATCGTCTTGCGCACGGAGAAGGACTGCTCATTACATATCTTACACGCGGGCGGTAATTATTCAATACATCACTCAGGATATGCGTACATAATCCTGACATGTTATTAAGGCTAGTGCACTTCTCCAAATCCTACATGATGCGCAAACAGGCTACTTCTCACAACCTATGTACATATCTTACAAAGCGGTACAATACATGGCAGCTAGGCGTACTTAGGCAGAGATGTTGACGACCTCCTTTGCCCTGCCGAGGGTGAGGCGTAGCGAGGTTGGGGACTCGACTTCCTCCTCGCTAATGGGCTCCATACGTGTAGTGTTGCGCAGAGTGGACGGAGAGGTTGCCAGGGGCGGAGCAACACGTACAGGAGTGGGCGCGAAGGGTGGTGCAGTGCGCGCTGAAGTGGGTGCAATGACTTGGTTGAATTCTTCGGTAGAAGGCAGGCGACGAGTAGGCGTAAAAGATGCTGAGGACGAGACCAAAGTCAGGGGCGGTGTGATGGGTAGGAGCTCCCTCCTCTTGGCAGCACAGCCATGAACTGAGTCCATGCGGGTAGCTACGAAGTCGTCCACCAGGTTGTCGAAGGCTGCCTCCAGGGCCCAGAGATACTCAATGAGCATCTCAAAAGCCTCGTCTCGTTCTCCTTTGGGGCAGGAGTATGCGTAGTGACAGGTGTAAGGCACATGGCACGGAAGATAACGGTAACGACGAGTCTTCATCACGGGAAGGACATCCCTGAGACGAGCTATCGCCTCGCGGGCTGCCATCTGCATAGCATGCCTCTCCGTAGGCATGGCTCTTCCCACGAACCGGAAGCAGCGTAACTCACCACGCCCTCCCTTGAACTGCACCGCGGCCTGGTGCATAGTCAGACTGTCGTTGACTCGGTGCTGGCAGAGTGTGAAGACTGGATGCACAGATGGCCCCATCGCGACCTGAACGATGAAGGAAAGAAGCTTGACGAACCCATCGGGCACGTTGGCGAAGGTCTGAGACTCGCAGCTGTTGTCGGCCATCTACAAAAGTAGGCAAAAATTCTGCATGGTCAGATCATAAATTTATGCTGACTGACAGAAAATGACTACAATTGCAAAAATATAAATTAGCTCTATCATGCTAATAACCAATTAGCGATCGCACCTAGTGGCTTCCTACAGTCAGCCTGGCTCTGATACCAAGCTTGTCACGACCGGTTTTCCAATAAAAGTATTTATTGAGAAACCAATCTTTTG
Source organism: Triticum dicoccoides (assembly GCF_002162155.2). NCBI lineage: Eukaryota > Viridiplantae > Streptophyta > Magnoliopsida > Poales > Poaceae > Triticum > Triticum dicoccoides. Next base: position 222,199,620 of record NC_041385.1, read on the forward strand.
AGTCCAGTATGAGAGAAATCCTCCTCACTGGTAGACAAATTCTTGATACAATAAGCCAGTAGCATAAAATATATTACAGGGTCGAACTATGGTTGCTCAACCAAATTATTACAAGCACGCCAATAATTCTACATAATGGCGGACATGACACAGTGGTGTGGAGGCATACTACTGACTCGAGGATAGGGCGGTGGTGGAGAAACACAGCGGGGAGAGAAATACAAGACTCTAAGTCTATCATCTCATCGAGCGTCGAGGTGAGGCTCGATGAATTTATTTGGTGGCGGAAGCGGATATAAAACAGTGACCAAATCCAGGGTCGCACGAGACTGACTGGGACTCCTCTAGGTGTCGGACTCGCTATCAAACTCTTCATCCATGAGATCGCCTTCGTCAGCATCTGGCCAAATCAACAAGCCAGTGAGTACTTTGAAAGTACTCGCAAGACAGTTCGGACGTAAGATATAACAAATGCATGCATGGATGCGTCATGATTAATTCACCAATGTACATTCAAAAATTAGCATAACAAGGTAAGTAAAAGGGAAACGGCGGTAGTCCGCCTGAAATCCCAACAAAACATAAATAACTACCGATCGGGTGTCTGAAGCGACGCCTCGAAAGGTGAACAATTAAATATAAGGAAATGATGCCACAGTCGGGCGTCTTAGCGACACCACATAAAGGGCTTTAAAAGAAATACCACAGTCGAATGTCGGGGCGACATCTCAGAAAGGGCTTTTAAAAGAAATGCCACAGTCGGACGTCGGGGCGACATCACAGAAAGGGCTTTAAAAGAAATGCCACAGTCGGACGTCGGGGCGACATCACAGAAAGTGCTTTAAAAGAAATGCCACAGTCGGATGTCGGGGCGACATCACAGAAAGGGCTTTAAAAGAAATGCCACAGTTGGACGTCGGGGCGACATCACAAAAAGGGCTTTAAAAGAAATGCCACAGTCGGACGTCGGGGCGACATCACAGAAAGGGCTTTAAAAGAAGGTAAAATACAACAATGCCACAGTCGGACGTCTGAGCGACATCGTAGAAAGGGCTTTTATTCACAAGTAAATAATACTCATAATAAACATTTAATTCATGAGAATAAATGGGTTAGTCCATCCACAGGAATAATCATTTAACCGGAATTAGCACTCATGCGAATCACCGGAGTCTCTGTCATCAAAACTGACATTTGATCAGGATAAGATAATATCGATCTTGGACCTGGAATAGATGATTTTGAGGAATATACGACTCTGCAGAGTTTGTACAAAATTTTTCTCACAGCCAACGGATTTCCGTAGTCACGAAGGACTAGTTCCGTTAACGGTATTTCGGAAGAAAACACAGCTAACCAGTACACACCCATCCTACCTCTCGATGCTAGGAATCACCCTAGTCATCGTCCAAGAAAAACTTTTGAGACGGGGAGATCACAATCTCGAATAGCATGGGATCAAATTTATATACGCGCGCTCTAAGGGGTGCCCCCCTCTCGGTCCCAACCGGAAACACCCATGCCCCCTGACCGGATGACTGGCTTTAATCCAGGGCCATGGAACCATCATCACGGCCTCTCCTTTTGGTGTGTACCAGAAAAGCGGTTTGCAACTTACTAAACCATACTCCTTGCGGAAAACATGTGGTAGTACAGGGAAGGAAATGAGAGGAACTGGACTGATACGGTTTGACACTGAAGTCACATAGTCTGGCATAAGACTGGCATGCTACGACACTGCCATCTTACCCATCCTCCTGCCAACACATGGCCATTCATACTCACATCCATCCACTTATGGATCATCGAACTCACTTACCTCAATATTTCATAAAATAACGTTCATCGATATGCTCCTTAACATGCCATGAAACTAACTAGATGCAAAACATGCCAAGACACTCATCATATCAAAAGTTCAAACATGCTTGCCTGGTTCAGAGTAGTCGGAGCCTAGCTCGGTGAAGTTCGCGGCTCCGTCACCTCCTTCGGTATCTACGGTATAAAGAAAATATATGCGCTATCGTAAATACCAAGGAGTGCACAAAAAAATTCCAAATATTTTTCAAGTAAATCTGATAAAAAACTAGACAAAATTTTAAAGAGAACAGAAAAAGAATCAATCAAAAATACTTTTCTGTTTAAAAGCTATAAGGGTTTTTGTCCAGGGACTCATCTGTAATGAAACAGAAGATTTCCAGGGGGTAGCTTATAAAAACAGAAAACGCTTCGGCAGAAACTACGCCAGCCCAAAGGGAAAACGCATTTTGCCCGAAGGCGCTTTCAGAAAACGATTCAATAGAGAGGGCAGAGAGGCTGACGGTGGTGTCCCACTCGTCAGGTTTGAACTTTCAAAAGGGGGGGCGAAGCTCGTCGGTGCCCAAGAGCCGCGGTGGTCGCCGACGGCGATCCACGGCGAGGCAGGGGGATCGGAGGGTACCTCCGTGCTCAGGGCGCCATTCCGCGTTGGTTGGTGGTGGTGGTGGTCGCCGGCGAGTACCACGTCGACGGCGAGCTTTGCTCCAGCGGACGGCGGCTCGGGTGGTCGAGGGACTCGTCGGAGAGGGCTGCAGAGATCAAATTGAAGAGGGGGTTAGGCTTCTGGTAGCTAGAGGGGGTAACGGACGGGGTTTGGGCGCCGGAGACGGCCTCACCGGAGCGAATCGTGGTGGAGGCCGAGGCGGATCGGGGCGGCCGGAGTCGAGGAAGAAGGGCCCCTCGAGGCTCTTCTAGTTGCTGGTCGGGGTCCAGTGAGGTGGTGGAGGTGTGCGGGGGTGAGAGGGAGCTTAGCGGCGCTATATATAGCCGGCCCGAGGCGGTTGCCGGGAACGGGATAAGTCCGGCGAGTGCTTACGGTGGTGCTGTGGTTGGGCAGTGGGATTAAGGGCTTGGGCAATGCCGTTGAGGTCCACCGGTTCCATTTAGGTGCTAATCGGGCTGGGATTTAGTGCTATGGGCGAGCTCGACGGAACGGGGGTGGCGCGGCCCGTCGGCGGCAGGGAGCACGTTCCGTGCTTGTCGGGCCACGGCGACGGTGCCACGGGCGTGCGCTGGCATGCATGAGGCCACGCGGAGAGCAGAGGGGCGCTGGGCGGCGCCGAACGGCGTTCTGCCGTGGTGTGCCTTCTGTCGGCCGCCACGGGAGGTCCCGACGCCGCAGAAGACGCCGGCGAGGGTGGGCCAGCGTGCCACCGACGCCAGGAAGGCTCCACGCACGCGTTTGAAGCTCCGTACAAGAGGGAGGGGCTGCGAGCATCGAGCCAAGTGCACTGTCTACGCGTGATAGAAACTGACGGACGAAAACGACACTGAAACTGAATTTCTGAATATGAACAGCAACAGTGCACGCCAAGTGTTCGACAGAATGAATTTGGCCTCTGGGGAATTTTCCTTGAGCTGATTTTTGGTGGAGTGGCTACTCATTGCTCCAGTAGGCTGCCTGATTTTTGGTGGAATTTTTGGAGCAGTGTAGATATGAATTTCATCAAATTTGGCAAATCTGGTCCAAACTTGCAGAGACTGAATTTTGAAAAATTTGAAAAGAGGAGGAGTGGATCAAGATGGTTCTGGGTTGTGGGTACAAAGGACTATCCAGGAGAGTTGGTTTGAGGTCAAAACTCAAATGCAATAGGGTACTTGCTTTGAAAATTACTCAGACTCCAAATAATTTTCAGAATTGATTTGAGAGGAAAAATAATTAGAATAAAATCCAAAACTTGCTTGGATTAGTTGGGACAGAGAACTTAGGTTGATCACAAGGAGTAGGGGAGGTTTTGGAGGGGTTTTATCACATGGGCAAAAATGCAAAGTCATGGGTGGTTTTCAAGATATGAAAATCCCAAGTTTTTCATGGAGTTTCTTTTTAAAAGAAAAAGATTAAACTCCCAAAATAAATTTGAGAGGGAACCAACAGAGAAGAAGATTCAAAAGATCAAACACCAAAGTTTGAAAAAAAAATAAAATCCTTGCCAAAGCAAAGGAAGTTTTTAAGAGGAAGGTTTTCTGAAAAAAAATTAAATGGCCTCTTTTCAAAAACCACAAAGTTTTTGATAAAAACCAAATTAAAATTTTGGAGTGTCACATAAGCAAACATACTTTATCTTCTTGGATCATATGCACTTATGATTGGAACTCTAGCAAACATACGTAACTACTAAAGATCATTAAGGTAAAACCCGACCATAGCATTAAAGTATCAAGTCCTCTTTACTCCCATACACAAACAACCTACTTACTCGAGTCTGTGCTTCTGTCACTCACGCCACCCACCATAAGCAAATCATAGTCATATTGCAAACCCTACAACGGGGATCCCTCACACTTGCGCGACATGGAGAGCACCATAGGACATAACCAATAATAAAACATGCAACTCAAACCAATCAGGATCATCAATCAACCCATAGGACAAAACGGATCTACTCAAACATCATAGGATAGCCATACATCATTGGAAATAATATATGGCATTGAGAACCAAGTTTAAGTAGAGATTACAGCAGGGAGAACAGGTGGTACACCACTGCATAGAAGGGGAGAGAGTTGGTGATGATGGCGGCGAAGTTGTTGGTGCAAATCTTCGTCACGATGATGGCCCCGGCAACGTTCCTGCGCCACCGGGAGAGAGGGGGAGAGAGCCCCCCTTCTTCTTCTTCCTTGACCTCCCCCTAGATGGGAGGAGGGTTTCCTCTCTGGTCCTTGGCCTCCATGGCAGCGGAGGGGCTCCGATATTGGATCTCTCTCTCTCTGTTTCCTTCTGTTTCTGCGCTCCCAGATTTTGGCCTTTCACCATTTCTTAAATTCCCTGAGATCCGTAACTACGATTGGGCTTAAATTTTAACATGATTTTTATCCAGATATTAGCTTTCCTGCAGCCGAAGAATGGCACCAACTGCCTTACGGAGTGGCCACAAGGGTCCAGGGCGCGCCCTACCTCCTGGGGCGCGCCCCCTGCCTTGTCGCCGCCTCGGGCATCGTCTCACATTGATTGCACTTCCCAAAATTCACATATATTCCAAAAAAATCTCCATAAGTTTTTATCCCGTGAGGACTTTGTTTGATATGGATTTTCTGTGAAACAAAAAACATGCAACAAATAGGAACTGGCACTGGGCACTGGATCAATATGTTTGTCCTAGAAAATCATATAAATTGTTGCCAAAAGTATGTAAAAGTTGTAGAATATTAGCATGGAACAATAAAAAATTGTAGATATGACGGAGAGGTATCACAGAACAACAGAAACAGATAGCCAGATGAGGGTGTGTGCGATATACGACATACAGTTTACTAGGATGAACTATGTGTGATTAGGTAACACAATAGAAATGGTTCAACTGAACAAGATGTGTGTGATACGCGGCAAACAGGTCCGTAATCAGAAATGTGTGCGAAGACCAATAATAACACAGATTATTGCTGCTAATAAGTCGTGTGATTTGCTCTGTCTACAGAAGAATAACACACACACACACACACACACACATATATATATATATATAACTGAAGTAAACATCCAATTACATAAGTTACTATACAGATCATTCGCATACACCTCAATAAACAATTTGTATGCATTCTAAACTAGGAAAAATGGTCGTCTAGTCATCTACTTCTTGTGACGCTCCCGCCACTGCTCTGTGGCTCGATCCCTCGCCTGGGGCAGGAACAAGACACTCCCTCATGTCAATGATCCGCATGTACATCTCGTAGATTGATCTGCATGTACATCTCGTAGCTTGTGTACGCGTCTTTGGCTACATACTAGACGTGGTGTTCATCCAGTCTCTCATCCTTCATCTTCATATAGTAGGGGTCGATGATGGCTGAGGCGTGGTCAACTAGGGAGTTCTGTTTGTTGTTGTCTCTGCCCCAGACCTTGTAGTGGTCCTAGATGTTAACAAGATTCTGGCATTTCAAGCCCGTAACCTTGAGCGCTTTTAGATCATTGGTGCTGTCCACCGTAGAAAAACTGTAGTCCGAGCTATTGATAAACCTAGAGAAACGCTCACAAGGCCTTGTGGCCAGGTGGTAGTGGTAGACAAGGAGGTCATGTCCCATGCACAACTGGGCGACGGCAACCTTGTGATCGTGCCCGGCAGAACCGATGGTGTACTCGAGGTCGAACCCGAACACTTGGTACTTGTCCTCAGCAAGCAACTGCTCCATAGTTTGGATGGAGCTCTGCACCTAGACCAGATCGTTCATGTACACAACCGAGAGGACCTTCCCCCTCACGTGGGTGTCCACTATGTGATGCGCGGTGAACTGCCCGCCGTTGTCATTGTCGGCCGTTGGGAGCGCCATTGGAACCGCTGGATGTCCTCTCTATATGTGTCGTCGTGGGTGTGCTTATTGTGTCGTGTGGCGGGAGAGATGAAGGTAAATGGCTGCAGGAATAAATGGGGGCCGGGCGGCCTGGATTCTCGGCGCATCCCCATGTTAGTTTTTGCAACGGGTAACTGCATCGTCGCGCCGCACCTGATGGAACCGCATGCACATGAACGTGCGTGATTGTGCGCCGACCCCAAACACTGGCAGCGCGCATGGAGGGATGAGGGCAGAGCGCCCGGAGGGACGCGAGAGCAGAGCGCATTGCGGCCGCCTCAACCGCAAACAACCACACGCATAGAGTAGTTGAACACACAGGAAATGGTCGTCTACAAGCCGGCCGATAGTTGCATCGCTGCATAGAGAGAGGCCGTTGCTACTACCGCCGTCTTGGTCTATTTAGCCCCCTTTATATTCTGTGTCATATTTTGACCTTAAATTTAACCAACAAAATGTTAATGTATGTTATAAAAATTATATAATTGGAAACTATGTTCAAATACAAATCCAACGATATAATCTTTGGCAACATGCATTTGTATTTTATTAGTTAAATCCTGCTTATAAACCAGGACGGGGGTATAGTAGGTAATTAAATCCCAATTTTTTTTATTAACCGTATGTGTACGTGTCCTTTCGTCCTCCTCTCGCACATCTTGTCACTCCGCTGCCACAGACGGCTTCGAGCGCAAGCTTGAGCAG
>NC_041385.1:222207009-222226287 GCF_002162155.2 Triticum dicoccoides
AACGGTGGTGATCCCATTCCCACGCAACCGCGTAGGTTCCCGCAGAAGCTTCCCGCCCGACTCGGTGAAATCCCACAAAATCCCAATGCTTACCAGCCTACTATATCAGCCCTCGTGGTCGGCGAGTCCTGCATCGCATTTTCCCCTCCCTCCCTGTAGCTTATCTCGTCTGCTTCTCCAACAATTGTGAATGGCACCGGTCCATCATCATCGCTCAGCCACTCCGCCTTCACCAGAGGACAGCTCCAGCTGGGAGGCTACACCACGGCGGTGATACAGTCCCCGGCGTAGTGTAGTGCGCGTGGTGTCCCTGTTGGGTGTGCGCGGAATACCCACCACACGCTCCGTCGTTGCTGCCCGTCGGCAGCTATTGTCGGTCGCCGTTGCCGTGACACCACCGTCTGCCACCGTGGCCGCCACACCATCGTGGAAAGCTAGGGCCATCGCTTGCTCCGCCGCCGTGGCCCAAAGACGGGTGGTGGCCGTTGATACGTCTCCAACGTATCTACTTTTCCAAACACTTTTGCCGTTGTTTTGGACTCTAACTTGCATGATTTGAATGGAACTAACACGGACTGACACTGTTTTCAGCAGAACTGTCATGGTGTTATTTTTGTGCAGAAATAAAAGTTCTCGGAATGACCTGAAAATCTACGGAGATATGTTTTGGAATTAATAAAAAATATTGGCGAAAGAATCAGCATCAGGGGGCCCACACCTTGTCCATGAGGGTGCAGGGCGCCCTCCCCGGGGCGCGCCCCATGCCTCGTGGGCCCCTGGGACTCCACCGACCTCAACCCCAACTCCATATATTCACTTTCGGGGAGTAAAAATTGGGAAGAAGGATTCATCGCGTTTTACGATACGGAGCCGCTGCCAAGCCCTAATCTTCGTCGGGAGGGCTGATCTGGAGTCCGTTCGGGGCTCCAGAGAGGGGAATCCGTCGTCATCGTCATCATCAACCATCCTCCATCACCAATTTCATGATGCTCACCGCCGTGAGTGAGTAATCTCATCGTAGGCTTGCTGGACGGTGATGGGTTGGATGAGATTTACCATGTAATCGAGTTAGTTTTGTTAGGGTCTGATCCCTAGTATCCATTATGTTCTAAGATTGATGTTGGTATGACTTTGCTATGCTTAATGCTTGTCACTAGGGCCCGAGTGCCATGATTTCAGATCTGAACCTATTATGTTTTCATGAATATATGTGAGTTATTGATCCTATCTTGCAAGTCAATAGTCACCTACCATGTGTTATGATCCGGCAACCCCGAAGTGAAAATAATCGGGACCACTCCGATGATGATCGTAGTTTGAGGAGTTCATGTATTCACTAAGTGTTAATGCTTTGGTCCAGTACTCTATTAAAAGGAGGCCTTAATATCCCTTAGTTTCCAATAGGACCCCGCTGCTACGGGAGGGTAGGACAAAAGATGTCATGCAAGTTCTTTTCATAAGCATGTATGACTATATTCGGAATATATGCCTACATTACATTCATGAACTGGAGCTAGTTCTATGTCACCCTATGTTATAACTGTTGTATGAGGAATCACATCCGACATAATTACCCATCATTGATCCATTGCTTCGAGCTTTTCACATATTGATCTTTGCTTAGTTACTTTTCCGTTGTCACTGTTACGATTGCTATAAAAACTAGTACTGTTACTTTTGCCACCGTTACCGTTACTTCCATACTACTTTGCTACTAAATATTTTGCTACAGATATTAAGTCTTTCAGGTGTGGTTGAATTGACAACTCAACTGCTCATACTTGAGAATATCCTTTGGCTCCCCTTGTGTCAAATCAAAAAATTTGGGTTGAATACTCTACCCTCAAAAACTGTTGTGATCCCCTATACTTGTGGGTTATCAGCCATCATGTCCGCCACCCCATTGCCGGCCACCATGACCATCACCCGCTCTGCCACCACGGCCCGAAGGCGGGAGGTGGTGGTCGTGGCCGCCACCCCATCATTGGCCGTCGTGGCCGCCAGCCCACCGCCGCCCGAAGGCGGGAGGCAAAGGTGGAGGCCCACACGTGCGTGAGCAACCTTGCACGCTACATCGAGTTCCTGCAGGAGGAGGAGGAGGAGTGCCTCGTCGAGCATGCAAAGAGCCTTACCGCAACCATAGCCACAGTACACACCGAAGAAGAGGCGAGGAATCAGGAGATCTACGAGAAGTCCCGCCGCTTCGAGAGGGGTCGTCTGGAGCGGTAGAGGGCATTCGAGGTGAGCGTCGCTGAAGGTGCAGCGGCGACAGGCACTGTATTGCAGTTGTCCATCTCATCGGTAGGCTCCTCCTCCTCTTCCTCTTACTGCGCGCGCTCGGCAGAGAAGAGGCTGCCGGAAGTAGTACAAAGCCCCTCCGTAGTAGTAGTAGTATTTAGGGCTATTTTGTTCAGTTCATCTGACTATAGATTTGGTGGAACTGTACAACATACTTAAAATTAGCTAGTATATATAGTTGAACTAGCTATTTCAGTACATGGTTGGCAACAATTGGGGAAAAGTTTGGTCGGTTCAACTATCGAGTTGAACTGTTTGTATAAAGAACGACTACTTAATCTATGAATGAAATCTATGCTTAATTACTGAATTTTAGTTGCAAAATTGGATAGTGCTAGTGATTTTTAGCCGCATATTTTGACAAATCGCAGTGCTACAAGGTTGACAAATGGCAATGTTACTAGATCAATAAATGTCAATCTTTCCAGTTTTACAAATGGCAGTATACCCAATATGGCATATGCAAATCTTACCAAATTGTCTGTACGTGGTTGCACACTGGTCATCCAACAAAACCATTTGCATTGAAGGGAGGTACAAATCCTGCTTGCCAGATTTTCTCTTGGCTTAGCGCCGAAGTCTTGCTTCACTTACCTTATTCAATCTGAACCGTTTGCCTTGAAGAGATGCACAAATCTTGCACGGTGAATTTTCCCTTGGCTTACTACAGAAGACCATAGCTCTCAATTTGCATACAGGTGTTCTATCTAAAATGTTTGCGGTGAAGAGCTACACAAATCCTTCTTGGCATATTTTCCCTTGGCTTACTAGGGAAGCTGTCGGTTTACATGTGGGTGTTCTATCTAAAACGTTTGCGATCAAGACCTGCACAAATCTTGCTCGGCACATTTTTGCTAGGCTTCCTAGGGAAGCTGTCGGTTTGCATACGGGTTCTAACTAAAACATTTGCGATTAGTGTTTTATATTTCAAAACCGTATTAAACTGCGGCTTGGGTGCCATTAATGGAGAGGATGCGAACAAGGCAGACGGCCATGGAAGTCAAAGGGCTCGCTTCCCAGTGAGCTTGCACGGCGTACAGCTCACACGCTTTCGGTGAGCCTGCACATCAGAGTACAGCTCGCATGCCTCCCGTTTAGTCAAGCACCTGCCCGCACGACACCTCCTAGTCATTAAAAGAGTGAGTCATGGCGTCATGTGAATGGTTAACAGAACACATACGATTTAAATTGTACAAAACATTTGAGATGTTATAGTGGCAACTATTTGTTTCAAAATGCCTTTGTTGGCTGTTATTCGAGTGCGCATTCTCTCAAAATGGACACGAAAAATAGCACAACATGTCGGGTGCCATTCCATGATAGCATGCCAAGTTTGATGAATTTTATACGAGTTTCGGATTTACTAGAATTTAAAAACAAAGTATCTCAATGTTTTGCCGGCAATCAACAGTGCCCTGGTGTTTGAAATTCATTCCCATTTCTTGCATCGGACCTAAGCATGCACCCAAGGACACATATTTGTTTTTTCAACCAATTCACATAAAATGCCTAGAAAACCCAGTTAATGTATAAAAATGTCCAAACGAACCCCGAAAAATTCCAAAATTTAACACAACACCACTGTTGTTCTATGTTGACACTAGAATTTTTTTTGAAAGCAATAAGAGGAAATGGATTTCATTTTGTCCCCAAAGGTGGCACGTTCCATACCGAAACCACCAGGCTTGTTGTGAGAAGCTCTGGTTTATGAGAAGCTTATAACCAAACCTGCCCCAAATGGGACAAACAATTTTACCACGGCATGTTGATGCCCCTCCATGATAGCATGCCAAGTTTCATGAATTCCGGACGAGTTTTGGATTTACTAGAATTTAAAAACCATGCATCTCAATGTTTGCGGTCGAGTGAAGGTGACAGGGTGTTTGACATTCATTCCCATTTCTCGCATGGGACCTAAGCATGCAACCAAAGACACAGATTTGAATTTTCAACCAATTTATATGCATTAGAGCATGTGCATGTAGTTCAAATTTGAATTATGCACATAAATGCATCGAAAACTCAATTAATGTATAAAAATGTCCAAACGAACCCCAAAAATTCCAAAATTTAACACAACACTCCTGTTGTTCTATGTTGACACTAGAGAAAAAATTGAAATCAAGAGGAGGCAATGGATATCGTTTCGTCCAAAAAGGTTAAATGCTCCCTACCGTAACCATGAGGATTGTTGCGAGAAGCTCTGGTTTGTGAGAAGCTTATACCCCAACCTTCCCCAAATGGGACAATATTTTTACCACTGCATGTTTATGTCATTCCAGGATAGCATGTCAAGTTTCATGAATTTCAGACGAGTTTTTGATTTACTAGAATTTTAAAACCATGTATCTCAATGTTAGCGGGCGAGCGACGGTGGCAAAGGTGTTTGACATTCATTCCCAGTTCTTGCATGGGACCTAAGGTTGCAACCAAGGACATGCATTTGATTTTTCAACCCGTTTATATGCACCGAAGCATGCGCATGTAGTTCAAATTTGAATTATGCACATAAACGCATAGAAAACTCAGTTAATGTATAAAAATGTCGAAGCAAACCACGAAAAATCGCAAAAAATGACATAACAGTCCTGTTGTTCTATGTTGACACTAGAAATGTTTCGAAAGCAAGAAGAGGCAATAGATATCGTTTCGTCCACAAAGGTGACACGTTTCCCTACTGGAACCTTGAGGCTTATTGTGACAAGCTCTGGTTTGTGAGAAGCTTATACCATAACCTACCCCAAATGGGACAATATTTTTTACCCCAACATGTTGATGCCATTCCATGATAGCATGCCAAGGTTCATGAATTTCAGACGAGTTTTCGATTTACTAAAATTACAAAAGCAAGCACCTCAACATTTGCGGGAGAGCCAGTATGCCGTGGTGTTTGAGATACATCCCCATTTCTTGCATGGGACATAAGCACCAACCCATGGACACATATATCATTTTACAACCCATTTTGGTGCACCGAAGCATGTGCATGTAGTTTAATTTTGAATTGTGCACTTGAAACGCCTAGAAAACCAAGTTAATGTATAAAAATGTCCAAATAAACCCTGAATAATTCCAAATTTTTGACGACACACCTATAGTTGCATATTCACTACAGATAAAAGTTCTAGCAATTCAAACACCATCCTTTGCAGCCGTGACCCCAAAATATTGATTTTCCAATCAAGATGAAAATCAAGTAGATCACACAAAATGTATTATCACCAACCGTGTGAGATGCAGCACAAAATATCTTCGAGCATTGTCAGAGTATAGTACGCATATGGCTTGCGCGAGAAGGTGCGTCGGCTATAGTCCACGGCCACCGTGTCAAGCACACTAGCTCGCTCGCCAAATATCATTTCACTGTTCAATCGTCACCGCTGAAAGATGGGGACGTGGACCTGCTTTGTGAGGGCAACTTCGGCGGCCCACTCCGACGAGAGCGCGGCCGCAGCTGCCAGGCGCGTGCTAACAAGCTTCGTGAGCGCGGTCGCGATCTGCGAACGGGCGGCCAAGGCCGCCCGAACGACCGTTGTGGCTTCTCAGGTGGCGGCAGCAACATCTGCCTCGGGGATAGAAACTAGCGCGAGTGTCACAATAGCTGTCCGTTCCGCAGCAGTAGCCTTAGCCCTGATGGAGGCCGCCCACGACCATGTCGAGGCCACCCACGCCCAGCTCATGGCGGTCACCGCACAAATCAAATGAAGCTTCTCCGACAATGCTCGACAACCCACGACCGAAGAGTTGGCAATCGCAGAGAGCGTTCGAGCAGACGTCCGTTCCTGTGCGGCATACCTTTCCACGATGGAGCCCGCCCAAGCCCAGATCGCGGCCGCCCACGCCCAGCTCGTGGCGGCCTATTCCAAAGATATGGCGGATACGGATGGCGAGATGCATGCCGAGTATGGTGCGATGGATGCCATGGAGCCCCGTCCCCAGGAGATCGTCCGGCGCGGGCTGAGGCGGCGGAGATTGATGAGCACCAGCCATAGTAGTACTCTTTGTTTTGTTTAATTAAGAGCGTCGCTCTTTAATTTGTTAGAGTAATGTTTAGGTCAGCTAGCTCTATTTAATTGCTGAAATTACTCGATTAAGAAGTGTGGGTGTGCTGTAGTCTCCTTTGTGTACCCAAATTATGCAATGATGTGGATGACCACTGTAACCAGGGAAATTTGAACCAATTTTCTCATGTTCAAACTCATCACACACGGGTAAAGCTATATGAATCATTTGTGATGTTCACATATTGTACACAGTGCTGAATAAGGGATCGTGTCTGATGACACTTTGCGCGTCCGTTTTTTCGCCGAAGCAATTCAAAAAATTTGGATTCCGTGGAAATATCTACCTCCCCGCCCCCTCCCCCTCACCAAAAGCCACATTCCCCTGTTTCTACATTCCTTTCCAAGTTCCTGAAACCTTTACTCCTTGCTTTCAGCGCCGCCTCCTCGCCGGTGACCCTCCTTCACGCTGCTCGGCCTCGTCTATCCACGTAGGTAATCCACACCCAACCCTCATCCTCCTTCCACATCTGACAGGCTCGACCATTGGCGCGACACCTTCCACCCAAATCATCGACCCCTCCACCAAATAAGCTCCTCCCTAAGCCATGGTGCACACAGTATAGCCAGGAGCTCAAGAAGCATTTGGCAGCGGAGAAGCAAATCGCGGCCGCACACGTGGATGAGGTCGCGATGGCTGCCATTCGCACCAACCCCTAGATCTTGGAGGAGCACCTCGCCGTCGAGGCCACCGTCGATGCCTCGTGCGCCGACGCCGCGACGCGGTTTGCTGACAGTTCGTGGCGTTCTCTCGAGGCCACCTTCGGTGCTTTCGATGAAGACTATGAGTTGTTTTCTCACCGTGCACGTGCTTACCTCAACTCAAGAGCCAGCAGGTTGGTGCCCGGAGGGGCTCAGGCAACTCGCCACTACGACGAGGGCACCCACGATGCGGAGGCCTCACCCTCTTCCATGTCCAAGGAGCCAATCATCATCGATATCTCCGACGATGAGGAGTAGCTTGTCTTATTAGCTCACTATGAGGACCCATGTTCAGTGTGCTAGCTATGCCGGTTAAGCATGGTCGGTTTACCCGTTGCATGTGCTGCTCCTGCCTTTCCTTAACAAATTCTATTGAACTGTGCTATCTACTTTTACGATGCAATCGGTTGCTCAAGTGTATATGTTCTATATGTAGTGCAATGTGGTGCTCACTTATTAACTGTTTGGTTAATTAGTTGTCGTCTTCAGTGTTTGGTTCAATTCTGCAAATGTGATGTTCAATTCTTCAGGGTGCAATTTTGTATTGTCTTCCATGTGAGAAATAAATCGAATTTATATTTACAAAATACATGAGTAACAAATACAATTGCTATATTTCCAAGTTGTCAAGCATGCTTGGTTTGGTTAACTGTCTGATCTTCTATTAGGAGTATGTTATATTGTGCAATGTGGTGCTCAGTTAATGTTTGGTTCATTTGTTGTGGTGTTTAGTTAACTGTTTGGTTCAATTCTGCAATGCGATGTTCAATTGTTGTGGGTGCATTCTGGTATTATCTACCATGTGAGAAATAAATCGAATTTGGCTGTACTAAATACATGATAAATAAATACAATTGCTATATTTCCAAGTTGTTAAGCATGCTTGGTTTGGTTAACTGTCTGATCTTCTAGTAGGAGTAGTTTATATTGTGCAATGTGGTGCTCAGTTAATGTTTGGTTCATTTATTGTGGTGTTTAGTTAACTGTTTGGTTCAATTTTGCAATGCGGCGTTCAATTGTTGTGGGTGCATTCTGTTATTGCATACCATGTGAGAAATAAATCAAATTTGGTTGTACTAAATACATGAGAAACAAATACAATTGCTATATTTCCAAGTTGTTAAGCATGCTTGGTTTGGTTAACTGTCTGATCTTCTATTAGGAGTATGTTATATTGTGCAATGTGGTGCTCAGTTAATGTTTGATTCATTTGTTGTGGTGTTTAGTTAACAACTTGGTTCAATTCCGTAATGCGATGTCCAATTGTCGTGGGTAGAATTTTTTATTGTTGTGCATGTGAGGAATAAACCGAATTTGGCTGCACTTAATACATGAGAAACATATACAATTGCTATATTTCCTAATTCTTAATCATGCTTGGTTTGGATAAATGGGTTTTCCATGTGGCTTGAATTAATCTGATGAATCTATAATGTGCTTATTTTTCATCAACATATTTTACTAATAGCATGCAAACCCTCACTTAACCTGATCACTAACTACCTTATATGTGTTGTAGGGAAACAATGGGAAGCATTGAGGTTTACAATCGAGGTTTGCACATGCATGGTCCTTTGTATAATATCACATTATTGTGCAATTGCAGGAACCATTCTAATATTTAGGTTTTTAACAATTTGGTCTTGCACGTGTAGGTCCTGCTGTCAGAGGTTTTGACCCAATGTTTGACCCTTTTTGCATATGGCGAAATGAGTTGTCCATGAATATCAGTTAAGTCAAGAAACTTAGAAAGATTGTTAGGATAAATAAACTAGCGACAAAAAACACTAAGATCTTTGTCTGCATAATGAAGAAGACATCAGTTCACTATAGGATGGTACTAACTATTATACCTTGCCTTTTTTATTCCTTTGCCCCATTTCCAATATAGAGAAGATATTTATGCACATCCTTGTTTTTAGGCCTTTCCAAAGCAGTTCACTGATGATTACCACTCAAACCACCTGTATGGTCAGGAGGCGAGGAAGGTATTCATACAACACCCACGGTTCAGTATTGAAGTGTTCCTGAAGAGGATGAAGGATGGACGGTCAATCATCCATAGGCACTGGCCTAAAGTTGCAAAGACCTTCAACTTCAATGAAGGCTCAATATTCGCCTTCTGCTTCAGCAGTTTTCCATATGAGATTCATCTGTCTATGCACCGTCTATGATGCTAATTTCGAAAGGTTATAGATGTTGCATGTGAAACTTGGTGCTGGTGCAGTTGTGTAATGGGGTAGCTGAGTGCTGAAGCTATATGATGTTGTACTCTAATGTATTTCAATTATGAAATCCTGCTTCCTTAATATGAAAATGAAATATATTGTGTGCTTAATATGAAATGCCAATTAGATTAATAAATGGATTATTAATAATAGGATAACTAGCCTGTTAATGGCCAACTAGCCTGCTAATTGGGTTTTTCTATTGCAAACGGTTATTGAGAAAACACCGTGGGCGATGACCTCACGCAACACACACATTTTCTAGGAATAAACCATGTTAGATTAATGAACAATCACACACGACATCCTCTTGAAAACTGTTTTCTTTAGGCCACCTTGCACAAACATTTCCCACATAAAAAGTGTGTGTGATGGACAACCTTTACCACACAGTTTTTCTTCTATGCACCATGTGTGATGCATTCAAACGATAAAATTGTTAATATCATGTGCAATGGCAAAACTATCACAAACGATTTAATGGGAAAAATTGTGTGTGATGTACCTGCGAAAGGAAATGTTTTCCTTGGAGCGACTATGTGGGATGTATATATGAACGGAAACGTACTTCTTGGATTAACTGTGTGGGATGTACATACCACAGAAACATATTTCTTGGATTGACTGTGTGGATTGTACATATGAACGGAAACGTTTAGCGGGAACTGACTATGTGGGATGTACTTACGACCGGAAACGATTTCGCCTGTATAATTGTAATTTTTTAGCACTACTATACATATAATTGTATTTGATCGCTCACCGGTCGCACACGACCCTATTTTGCTAAGCATGTGTGCCAGGAGGGCATATCCCCGACGGTTTCTGGGTCGTGTGGGAAGGACCCCCTATCGCAGTCACTCACTAGGCGACGGTTCAGAACGCCGTCACGGAAAGGGGTTAAAAACCGTTTGTATAGCACCATGTTGTATTAGTGAAATAATGTAGCGTCCAAGCGGCCCATTTATTTATTTTTCTAAAAAACCACAACCCATTTTCACTTTCTCGAAAAACACGAATCTGCTGGGCTGGGTGAACAAATAGTGTAGCGCCCATGCGGCCCATTTATTTTTTCCTAAAAAATTATAGCTCATTTGCACTTTCTTGAAATATAGGATTTTGCTGGGCTAGTTCTAATTATAATGTTGGGTTGGGCGCAGCAATGTTATCAAAAAATAAACATGGGCTGAGCATTTTGTTATAAATATATTCAAAAAATAAGTGCATTATTTACATTGGTTCTTAAATCTTACCAAGCTTTTGTACACAATCACCTAGAATTTTGTTGACCTTAATGTAAAAAAACCCAGGATTTTATTGTTACAAAACACAAAATTTATGTACAAATTTCCCAGATTGTCCTAGTATTTAAGAATTTTTGGAGTTACATAAGTATACGAAGTTTTCAGATTGTTACCGACTGTTCTGTTTTTGACAGATTCTGTTTTCTATGTGTTGTTTGCTTATTTTGATGAATCTATGGGTAGTATTGGGGGTAGGAACCATGGAGAATCTGGAATACAGTAGATATTGCACCAATATAAATTTATAATGAGTTCACAATAGTACCTAAAGTGGTGATTTATTTTATTATACTAACGGATCTCATGAGTATTCTGTTGAGTTTTGTGTTGTGAAGTTTTCAAGTTTTGGGTAAAGATTTGATGGACTATGGAATAAGGAGTGGCAAGAGCCTAAGCTTGGGAATGCCCAAGGCACCCCAAGTTAATATTCAAGGACAACCAATCATCTAAGTTTGGGGATGCCCCGGATGGCATCCCCTTTTTCGTCTTCGTTCCATCGGTAAATTTATTTGAGGCTATATTTTTATTCACCACATGATATGTGTTTTGCTTGAAGCGCCTTGTATGATATGAGTCTTTGCTTTTTAGTTTACCACAATCATCCTTGTTGTGCACAGTTTCGAGAGGGAAACGCATGAATCGTGAATTTATTAGAATACACTATGTGCTTCACTTATATCTTTTGAGCTAGGCAGTTTGCTCTAGTGCTTCACTTATATCTTTTTCGAGCACGACGGTGGATTTATTTTATAGAAATTGATGAACTCTCATGATTGACTTATATTATTTTGAGAGTCTCTAACAACAAGGTAATTTGCTTATGTTATGAATTTAGTCATAATATGATGGGCATCCAAGACGGATATAAGCAAAACTTTCATATAAAGAGCATTGAATACTATGGGAAGTTTGATTCCTTGCAATTGTTTTGAGATATAAAAATGGTGATATTAAAGTCATCCTAGTGAGTAATTGTGGACTGGTAGAAATACTTGTGTTAAAGTTTGTGATTCTCGTAGCATGCACGTATGGTGAACGGATACGTCTCCAACGTATCTATAATTTATGAAGCATTCATGCTATTTTATTATCTGTTTTGAATGATTACGGGCTTTATTATACACTTTTATATTACTTTTGGCACTAACCTATTAACTGGAGGCCCATCCCATATTGTTTTTTATTGCATGTTTCAGTGTTTCGAAGAAAAGGAATATCAAACGGAGTCCAAACGGAATGAAACCTTCGGCAACATGATTTTTTTGGAATAATATTATGCCGGAGACTTGGAGTTCACGTCATAATATCCTCGAGGAGGCCAGGAGATAGGGGGACGCCCCCCCCCCTACTGGGCGCACCCCTTGTCTCGTGGGCCCCTCG
This sequence comes from Triticum dicoccoides, assembly GCF_002162155.2. Taxonomy (NCBI): domain Eukaryota; kingdom Viridiplantae; phylum Streptophyta; class Magnoliopsida; order Poales; family Poaceae; genus Triticum; species Triticum dicoccoides. Next base: position 222,218,983 of record NC_041385.1, read on the forward strand.
AGCACCTGCCGACCGACTTCTTTCGCCTATATAAGCCTACGTACCCTAAAACCATTGAATATCAAGATAGATCGGGAGTTCCGCCGCCGCAAGCCTCTGTAGCCACCAAAAACCTCTCGGGAGTCCATTCCAGCACCCTCCCGGAGGGGGAACCCATCACCGGTGGCCATCTTCATCATCCCGGCGCTATACATGATGAGGAGGGAGTAGTTCACCCTCGGGGTTGAGGGTATGTACCAGTAGCTATGTGTTTGATCTCTCTCTCTCTCACTCATGTTCTCTCTATGGCACAATCTTGATGTATCGCGAGCTTTGCTATTATAGTTGGATCTTATGATGTTTCTCCCCCTCTACTCTCTTGTGATGAATTGAGTTTCCATCTTGAAGTTATCTTATCGGATTGAGTCTTTATCTTGACAACACTTGATGTATGTCTTGCCGTGTTTATCTGTGGTGACAATGGGATATCACATGCCACTTGATGTATGTTTTGGTGACCAACTTGCGGGTTCCGCCCATGAAACTATGCATAGGGGTTGGCACACGTTTTCTTGACTCTCCGGTAGAAACTTTGGGGCACTCTTTGAAGTACTTTTATGTTGGTTGGATGAATCTGAGATTGTGTGATGCATATCGTATAATCTTGCCCACGGATACTTGAGGTGACAATGGAGTATCTAGGTGACATTAGGGTTTTGGTTGATTTGTGTCCTAAGGTGTTATTCTAGTACGAACTCTTGAATAGATTGATCCGAAAGAATAAGTTTGAGGTGGTTTCGTACCCTACCATAATCTCTACGTTTGTTCTCCGCTATTAGTGGCTTTGGAGTGACTCTTTGTTGCATGTTGAGGGATTGTTATATGATCTATCTATGTTATTATTGTTGAGAGAACTTGCACTAGTGAAAGTATGAACCCTAGGCCTTGTTTCCTATCATTGCAATACCGTTTAAGCTCATTTTTTATCATTAGTTACCTTGCTGTTTTTATATTTTCAGATTACAAAAACCTATATCTACCATCCATATTGCACTTGTATCACCATCTCTTCGCTGAACTAGTGCACCTATACAATTTACCATTGTATTGGGTGTGTTGGGGACACAAGAGACTCTTTGTTATTTGGTTGCAGGGTTGTTTGAGAGAGACCATCTTCATCCTACGCCTCCCACGAATTGATAAACCTTAGGTCATCCACTTAAGGGAAATTTGCTACTGTCCTACAAACCTGTGCACTTGCAGGCCCAACAACGTCTACAAGAACAAGGTTGTGTAGTAGACATCAAGCTCTTTTCTGGTGCCGTTGCCGGGGAGGTGAGTGCTTGAAGGTATATCTTTAGATCTTGCAATCAAATCTTTTTGTTTCTTGTTTTATCACCAGTTTAGTTTATAAAAGAAAACTATAAAAAAATGGAGTTAAGTTTGTCTCATACGCTTCGTCTTTTTATCTTTCGTGAGTACGATGGAAAGGAAAATTGTGCTCAATTGCTAGAAGAAGAATGCATTAAAATGCATGGTACTAAATCTTTGAATGATGAGCATGATTGCAATGTTGTTAGTATGAACTCCTTGAATATCCATAGTACTAATGATGATTGCACTAGTTATGATGAAAATGTCTCCTATAAGCATGTTGATTTTTGTGGAGTGCATGTTTGCATGAACACACCAAATAGAGAAGATATATATTGCAAGAGGCATAAGCATTTAGAAACTAAATTGTTGCAAGAAAAGTTAAATGGGAGTGCTGAAAATTTACACTTCCTTTGCCGTACTTGTGAACTTTGCAATGAACGTGGTCATCTACATCTCCTATGCAAATTATTTCATGATCGAATCGTGTCCAAAAATTGTGATGATTTGATTTCTCTTGCACATTAAAATGAACTTAGTTTACTTTTGGGTTATGAAGAGTTGAAACGTTTAACTAAGCCTATTCCAGAATTTAATCTTGAGCATTTCCTTGATATTGATCTAGAAAAGATTTATATGTTTTGTGTGGAGAATTGCATTGAAAATCCTTATATTGCCAATTACCTAAAGAAAATAAAGCAAATAGAAGATGATGAGAATACTAATGAAAGGGAAGAGACTTCCTAATATCCTCCTATTATTTCTTATGATGAATCAGGTAATGAGGAGGAGCTTTCTATTCAACCAATCTCATCAATAAGGAGCTCAAAGAGGAAGGTTGAATCCAAACATAATGTGAAGAAGAAAAAGAAAAGAAGGAGAAACAAAGGTAGAAAGGTATCCCTCCCAAATGATGTTGCTCCTATTACTCATTGTGATGATGATAATTGCTATACTATTGGTGCTATCAATATTTTTAATGATGAGAGTGATTATGCTTATGATATGAAAGGGCCCAAGCTTGGGGAAGCTATGTTTGATGAGGATGAAATATTTGAGAATATATTTGCTGGAATTAATGCTTGTCCCAAGCTTGGGGATGCTATGTTTAATGAAGATGATATTTTTAGCATCCCAAGTTTTGATATGCAAAGTTGTTATGATGATAGCATGCCTCCTATTTATGATGGTTATATTGATGAAAGTGGGTTTGGAAGAGTGTCAACTTTAGGAAGTAATGATCCCACTATTTTGGAGGATGTTAAATCTTATTGTGATGAATACGAAAGTGGATTTGGAAGAGTGTCAACTTTATTTAGTGATTCCACTATCTTGGGAGAGGTTTCAATCGAGTATGATGAGAACGAAGTTGCTACTTATGATGATTATTGTGATAAAACTTATGCTATCAAAAGTAGTGATGATTATATTTACAAAACTTGTCATGATTATGATTACCCTTTTTCCGAACATTACTCTTTTAATGTTGAAACATTTTTTAGTGTTCAAGTCTCTTATGATACTCCCACTATTCTGAATGAGAAGAATTTTACTTATGTGGAGAGTAGTAAATTGTCACGCCCAATATGCGACCCTATCCAAAAGGAACTCGAAGGTCCCACCAAGGATAGACCCGCATATTGGAACGCTTTTGCAAGGTGGATATCATTACATCAACGTTACATAAATAGATGGGGATACATACAAAAGGCATACAATGCCACGTGAATACAACATCACAATACATAAGGGCAACATCCGACTACGGATGAATCATAAACAGAAACTCAAACAATATCCACCCTGCTAGCCCAGGCTGCCGACCTGGAACCTATCCCCTGATTGAAGAATAAGCAGAAGACGAACTCAAGCAAGCAAGCATCACTCTCGCGTCAAGATCATCGCAAAACCTGTACCTGCAACTGTTGTTGTAGTAATCTGTGAGCCACGAGGACTCAGCAATCCCATTACCATGGGTATCAAGACTAGCAAATCTTAAAGGGAAAGGAAGGGGTAAAGTGGTGAGGTTGCAGCAGCGACTAAGCAAGATATGGTGGCTAACATACGCAAATGAGAGCGAGAAGAGAAACAAAGGAACGGTCATGAAGCTAGCAATGATCAAGAGGTGATCCTGAACTCCTACTTACGTCAATCATAACCCAAAAACTGTGTTCACTTCCCGGACTCCACCGAGAAGACACCATCACGGCTACACACGCGATTGATGCGTTTTAATTCGGATCTGGTGTCAAGTTATCTACAACCGGACATTAACAAATTCCCATCTGCCACATAACCGCGGGCACGGCTCTCAAAAGTTTATACCCTGCAGGGGTGTCTGTCGTGGTTTTGTCACGGCAGATGTCCTTAGTGTCAGGACTTAGTCGTGAGGCCAACGCATCTATGTGGTAGCTTGAGAGGGGTTGAGCGGAATCGAGAGACACAACACAAGACAGGGATTTAGACAGCTTCGGGCCCCGGGAAACATCATCCGGTAAAAACCCTACATGCTGTTTGAGGCTAGATCTCATTATCATCATGAGGGAGTCGCCGTAAACCGGCTCTCCTCTTTGTGTCTAGCCCTAGAGATTATTGCTTCTTGCTTGTAGCTTCTAACTCCTAACTTCTAACTTGTCCCTCTTTGGGGAGCCCTGCCCCTCCTTATATATGTTGAAGGGGCGGTTTACATGTGGAGTCCTATTAGGATTAGGACTAGTCTATCTCTAATACAAACCGGATACAAGTCCTGGTCTTAACTCCTTGTAAGGCAAATATTCCTTTCCTCTTAAACCGGCCCACAATGGTTGAACCGGCCTTCATGAACCGCCAGACGGGCCACCGGGTCTTGTTGCTCCTCTGGCCCGCCTGCCGGATTACCAATGAACTGTAAATCGTCTGGTCTGTGCAGGTCACCGGTGAATCACCAAGTCCGGCCGGTTTATCCTTCCGGCCGGTTTACGCCGCGGGGCATATCCCCGATAGTGTCCCAACTTAGCCCATGACAAGCTCTCGCGATCAACGAAGGAATAGACCTTCTCCCAGGAAGACCCGATCAGACTCGAAATCCCGGTTTACAAGACATTTCGACAATGGTAAAACAAGACCAGCAAAGCCGCCCGATGCGCCGACAATCCCGATAGGAGCTGCACATATCTCGTTCTCAGGGCAACACCGGATAAGTCAAGCTACGAGTAAAACCAGACTTTGAGTTTCCCCGAGGTGGCCCCGCAGGTTGCTCGGTTCGGACCAACACTTAGACAAGCACTGGCCCGGGGGGGCTATAATAAAGATGACCCTTGGGTTAATTACTCCCAAGGGAAAAGGTAGGTGGTGGTGAGGCAAATGGTAAAACCAAGGTTGGGCCTTACTGGAGGAGTTTTATTCAAAGCGAACTGTCAGGGGGGTCCCATAAATCACCCGACCGCGTTAGGAACGCAAAATCCGGGAACATAACACCGGTATGACGGAAACTAGGGCGGCAAGAGTGGAACAAAACACCAGGAATAAGGCCGAGCCTTCCACCCTTTACCAAATATATAGATGCATTAATAATATAAGAGATATTGTGATATCCAACAAAAATCCTGTCCACCATGGAGAAATCTTCAACTTCACTTGCAACTAGCAATGCTATAAGAGGGGCTGAGCAAAGCGGTAACATAGCCAAGCAACGGTTTGCTAGGAATGGTGTCAAAGGTTAGAGGTTCATGGCAATTTGGGGAGGCTTGAAGAACAAATGATAGGTAACGCAGCATAGCGATAGAACGAAGCAACTAGCATAGCAATGATAGTAGTGAGATCTAGGGTAGCGGTCATCTTGCCTGAAATCCCGCAAGGAAGAAGAACGAGTCCATGAAGAAGATGAAGCCACGAAGACGAACCAAGCGTAGACGAACGAATGCTCACGATCGCAACGAAACAGGAACTATCCAAAAGAAGCACACAACATGGTAAACACACCACACATGACAAGACATGATGCACAACAAGCATGATGCATGAGAAAGCTAGATGAGGCTACTCATGGCAAGAGATGATGCAAACAAGAACAACACATCAAGGCAAGTTTAAATGAGGCCGGGAACAACATATAACAATTCCGGTAAGTCCTCATATGCAAATTTCGAAATTGGACCAGAACTGAATAAACATTAAGTTGAAGTTGTTAAACAGCAAGTTAAGATGCACCAAGATGATCTACACGAAATTCTAGTCAAGTTACATATAAAGTTCATTAGATTCGGAGCTACGGCCTAGAAGATATGAACAAAACAAGTTAAACATGGCATTGATGCAAAACGCATACAAACATCAAGCAAACACACCAAAACAAGGATGAAACATGATAATATGAAGCTACATGCAAAATCAAGCAAGTTACATATAGAGCACACTCAAAACGGAGCACCGGTGCAACACACACACACTATACAAGTCATAACAACAATCTGTCCATAACAGCAACTAGGCATATTGCAAGCATCAAAACAATATGCTACAGCACACCAACATACGAACAAAAGGCATGGGCATGAAGTACTGCTAAAGCATAACAAAACATGAACACTGAGCTATCTCCAGAAACAACTAGAACATGCTTAAAAGGACATGGTAAGATTGCAAATAATAACAGTTTCAGACTTATCAGGAAATAACATCAGGTTGCAATGTTTAGAGCTATTAAAAAACATGTTACAGGAACTTATAATGGCAAACAAAGGCATGGCATGAATCTACTAATCCCATAGATCAAAAGACCCTTAATGATCATAAGCCAAAAAGGCACAAAAAATATGATGGCACCCATGTAAACATGGCAAGTTATATTACAGATTCAAACATGGCAGGAACAACAATAAGTAGGCATGTTGGTGAGCTTGTACCACTCACCACAGAGAAATACATGGCATGGCAAGGCAACCAACAGAAAGAAGACATGTTTATGAAGCTAAGCATGGCAAGAGCAAGGTCATAGGGTGCATGGAACACTAGCAAAACACATGGGAACTAGTGAACTTAATGTTAACAGGCTGACAGCAACATCATTTAGCAAACTTTAGAGCAAGATAACAACATGTTCCAGCAGGCTATAATTGCAACCAGTGGCATGAATGGATAGAGCAAGACATGTAGATCAAAACATGTTTATAGAACATCTCCAGATTATGCATAGAATGATTAGTAGCAACATGTTTACATAGCAACAAAATATAACAGAATCTGCCAGGAAAACAGCAACAACAAGTACCCTACTTAACAAGCTTGATTCACTCAGCACACAACTCACAAAAATACATGGATAGCACCACTGGAAAGATGGCATGTCATAGATCAAAACACATGTAGACATCACCCTCATAGGATGCACACATCAATCATGGCAAAAATGATAAATGAGCAAGTTATAACAGTCTCAGCAGATTAACATCAACATGCACTCTTCCAACAGCATTTCGGGCATCAAGATGAGCTCAAATGAAAATGATGCAATGGAATGAAATGAAGTACTCATCGAGACGAACAATTTGACATATTATACACACGAAACGGAGCTACAGATGCAGAGATACAATGCGATGAACATGGCATGATTATGTCAGGGATTCGGGGACTTAGTGGAAGTCTCACCCCGAAAAGTTGGACGGTGAGGTTCGGGGACGGGGCGGTGCAGGCGCGCCGTTTGGTTCGGGGGTTGCTGGCGTACAGGGACGGGGTGGACCCGGGACGAGGTGTGCTGGGACGGCGCGGTGCCGCCGTTCGTTTGGATCGGGGGATGGGGGCGTCCAGGACCGGAGCCGTCAAGATCGGAGCCGGCGCCGGATCTGAGACGCTCCGCGCCCGACGGCGGCGAGGCCGGCGGCAGAGAAGAAGCCGACGGCGGGGCGGCGCAGGTGGAGATCCGGCAGGGCAGCAGGGCGCGGACGGGCGGCGGTTGGTGAACTCCGGTGAGGT